>NC_050447.1:60055346-60248506 GCF_903995425.1 Onychomys torridus
AGATGGAGAGCAGAGATGAGAGAATTACCATAATCCCAAGTGCCAGCTATCCTGGGCTATACTAAAGTCAACAGCAGAGAGCCTCTGTCTCCTAACAAGTAGGAAGGCACGGGGGCTGACACCTGAGATTGTCCTCTGACCTCCATATACATGCCATGGAATGGGCACAATGACACTCACACATGCACACACTGATGTAGATTTGTGATTTATTAGCTATGAATTATAAATTTAAATAAATGGCTTGAACATTAGTAACCTCAGCAATAATAAATATGGAAAATTACTTTTCCTCAACTGTTAGGCTGATCAAATGGTTTGTTTAATGGTTGAATGTTTTCCTAAAGAGACCTGTCTCATGGTAGAGGACAGAACATCATAGCTACCCTTTATGTTCACTCAGCATACTGCCTTTACACAGCACAGAATTACACCTTCGATGATTCCAGTCATTACAGGGATATTTTTAGATTTACCCCTGCTTTCAGACTGTTTCCCAATCAGAGATTTGTAAGCCCTCTTAACTTTTAATCTTTTTTTGACATTTTTTGACCCTGCCTTTGTTTGTGTTTTCTCACCATAAATCATCTCTATCTACAAGAAGCCACTCATCAGTCAAGGGTTCATTGCATTTTTCCTCCCCTAAGGCTCCTCCTATTTCCTAGGATTAGAGCTAGTATCGCCTGAGACCATGTAGATAGTTCAATAAACTGCTTAAAAAAACAATCCTGCCCTTCTCTTACAAGCCGATCTCTGGCCTTCATTTCTGCACAGTTGTTATCCCAATCAATACTGGTATCTGAGTAATTAAAGGCTTCCAGGTTGAGTTCTGGCTTTCTTTCAGACTCTTCTTATCTCCCAAAACACTGCCTTATAGATTCACTTCAGTTGTCCTTGACTTCTACAGCAGCAATTCACAGTCCCATGACTAAATATGTTTAACTCCAAATCAACCTCTTTATCAAGCATGCTATGTAAATGATCCTTTTACTCCCACAATCACTGCTGTAACCCACCTTAATAATACTTGGCAATGCCATTTGGTGTGTGTGCACACATTGGAGGGCACATTAGATGTTTTCTTCAATTACTCTTTACCTTTTTTTTTGAGACATGTTCTCTCACTTAAGATTTAATTTTTTTCATTAATGCTTTGAGGATTTTATTGTTTGATGATATTTACCTGACTCCAAAATACCTCCAGATATACCTTCCATTCTCTAGCTGTCCAACTTTGTGATTTTTCTTTTGTATTGATTCATTATGTTCAATTTGGGGTGCCTATTGTAACAAGAATCTAAAGAGGTCTTATTTAATAGAAAACACTAGGAGTCAGGCATTGGGGTAAATTCTGAAAGATCAGAGAAGCAGAACAAACCACAGCTAACCTCACCTTGCCACTTCTCAGCCTATTCTGTTTCCTCAAACTAGAAGTGAGTCCTCATATGGATGGATCTCAGCTGAACTGCTGCTAAAAGTCTAAATGCTTAAAAGCCTCTAGTTCCTGGTCCTCATGCCTTATATACCTTCCTGCTTCCAGCCATCACTTCCTGGGATTAATGGCATGTTTTTCCCAACCAAGACATGAGATCTCAAGTGCTGGGATTAAAGGTGTGTGTCACCATGCCTGGCTGTTTCCAGTGTGGCGTTAAAGTCACAGAGATCCGGCTAGCTCTCTGCCTCTGGGATGCTAGGATTAAAGGCATGTGTTACCACTGCCTAATCTCTACGTTTAATATAGTGGCTGTTCTGTTCTCTGACTCCCAGATAAGTTTACTGGGGTGCACAATATATGAACCACAGCCTATATATTACTGGATGTGTGCCCTTTCACTGGAGCATGCCCAAGTTTCCAGTAGCTCCTCAAGTACGAGTAGGACTTCATGTTTACCTGCCCTCTCAGTTCTGAGATTTGTTCTACCTTGTGTTTGCACAGCTGTTGTGCATGCTGTCACAACTGCTGTGAGTTTACATATGTAGCTGACCTCTTGTGTCAAGAAGACACTGTTTCTACACTGTTTTCTTGGAGTCATTCACCGCTTCTGGGTCTTGGTACTCGTTCTACCCTCACTTCTGCAGAGATCTATTAACCTTGGGAGGAGGCAATGAGATTTAGATGCCCCATTTAGGGATGAACATTTTGAAGTCTCCTGTTACCTTCACCTTTACCAGTTATAGGTATTTGTGTTAATTGCTACTCTCTCTCTCTCTCTCTCTCTCTCTCTCTCTCTCTCTCTCTCACACACACACACACACACACACACACACACACACACACACACACATATAAACAGTAAGTCATTAGGAATTGGTTTAAATTTTAAATGACCACAAGTCAATCCTAATTCTATTGAGAACTGAAACAAAATGGGGGTTCAGGTACAACAATTCCCCAAAGAAGATGGAAAGATATCAGCTACAAAGAAAGAAAAAAATGAGAAATAGCTTAATTAAATAGTATAATTATGCTAGGAAATGATATATAGAAGGCAGAAGCCTGCTGTAAATTAGCAGAGAATTATAGCAACCATTAATTGCAAAGACATTTAATTGCACTTTGTAGTCACAAATAAAGATTTTTGATTTCAATAAATGACCTTCACAAAGTCACAGAATGGGCTAAGCTAGTCAGTACATTGATCCAGGCAGCCCAGGGTGAGCCTCCAAAGTCCTTGTGTCACATAAATTGCTGTGGCTTTATTGTTTTCCATCCAGCAAGGAGTTAAAGTGATTTGCTTTGGATGACTGTAAATTTTCCACTTCCAACTTCAACAATCTGAAAACTGCCTCGGTAATTGTATGTAGTACGAAAGGGGGAAAAAAAAAGAAAAGAAAAAAATCAATAAAAGATTATATAATTGTATTTCTTATCTTCCAGTGCTGAAGCTATCCATAGAAAATCTAGTTATCAGAACACAGCCAACCTTGACAAGGTTAGCTTGGATTAGCCATATAGAGCAGTTTGTGATTTTTTAAAAGCATGATGATGATCATCATCATCATCATTACAGAGTTGTAGCCTGTATCTTTAATTTAGTTGTCAGGGGAGACAGGAACAATAATTAAGGGTACAAGACAGAGAATGGAAGCCTCATTAAAGGATATATTGAGGAGAAGAATTTGATCTTAGAATTAGATTCTGATGAGAGTTGCTAATGCAGCCATGGTGCTGTTGAATGACAGGGGAACCAAGCAGGCAATTATAACAACAGGCATTGCCCCTAATCTTTGCAATTCCAAACCCACAGTCACATCCATTTAAATTATTTTTTACCTGTCCTGCACATTTACAGCTTCACTAGATTGGAAATGTGTCGTTTACTGTTTACAGATGCATTTTTTTGAAGAGCAAATGGCACTAAGAGCCATCATGCATCTTGCTTCATTTTTTTTTAAACTTCTTAAATTAATGAAATGAGCTGCATCTTTGTGTGAGCTGATTGATCCTCAAAAGTCAAACATTGTTATGAATATCCCTGAGAAGGTCAATGGGAAACATATCAAAGTCACAGCTGATTTGTCAGGGAGGGTGGCAGGACACAGGCTTGCTTTGTTCCATATTATTAGGGAGAAATCAGTCATCCTTGCATTCCTGAAACTGAAATATTTCAGGAAGGATTTTAAACAACTTTGGACATAGTTATTTCTAGATGTCTGTTCAGTAGAGATAGCAATATTCATTACCAGGCATACTGAAAACCTATTTTAAGGAGTACTTTGCTACACAAAGATTAATTTACATTTTTAACTCTTCTGAAATATTAATGTAAATAATTGTTGTATCTTAAATTGCCATTATTATTTTGATAGCCTAGTTTTTAATATACAGAGACCTGCTTCCCAGAAATGGTCAGAAATATGGAAATAGAGACAGAAAATATTTTGGGAGGGCCCTCTCTATTGAAATACCAATTATTGTTCTGATATAGTATAATAGCTAAAGATGCTTCAGTAAGATAATAGCAATAAGTTCATAATCTTGTCAATATATTTCAAAATTATCAGAAATTTTATTTTTTATTTGTAATGAAGATATGGCAAATTCTGAAAACTAACCCCAATTGAAAGTATTTCTATACCCACTTATTAAAACACTATTTTTTCCTCTTCTGCTTATCATTTAAGGCTTAATGTATAGAAATTTGGGCTGAGTTCTCTGATTTTACACAGTTGTCACTTTGATTAGTTCTAGGAGTGAAAAATATAATACAAACAATATATAAATTAGAAGTAAAGAGATGGTATTTACAGATAGTGGAAGAAAAACTAATTATGTGCTTAATATATTGAAAGAAGACTATTTAGAAAGTAAAGATTTTTGTATTTTTGCAGGGTGAAATTTAGAGCACCAGAATCCTCAGTTCACAATTATATTGTTGTAATATCTAATGTTGAACAGTATATGAATATTATTTAAGTACATGATGACAGGATGGTTTAAAACAGCAATACTTGAAGGACTGGAAGATTTTGTATTAAAGCCACAGAGGAGTGAGAGAGAGAGGGAAAGAGAGAGAGAGAGAGAGAGAGAGAGAGAGAATTCATCTCTTATTTTAATTATTCATTTAGTATCCATTCTTGGATAATCTCCAAGTAACACTGTCAGATGATCCAATTTATCTATTTTTGGTAAAAGATGACATAAAGATGACATATCTGGTAAAAATGCTGTTAAGGCATTGTGTTTTAACTGATATCAATTTTCTTATATTGATGCATAACTCATGAGACCATTTTAGTTCACTTCCTACACAACAAATTCAAGTGTCAATATCCAATGTGTCCCAGTGTTTGATTCAAAATCACTGAAATCATTTAGAGAAGAAGAGTCAAATCCCAGAGCTCATATTGGAATTGTGGGCTATGTAGCATCTGTCAGGAAGGCCTTTTCCTTCCCTTCTTACTGTGCAGTGTTATGGTTTGAGCATGAAATGTCCATCATAGGGTTCTTTTTGGTAACTTGTTACCCTATTAGGTGGGTCCTACTTGGAGGACATCCAATACTAGTGTTGCACCTTGTGCTTGATCCCTGTGCCATCGTGTGAACATCCTAGTCTGCTTCCCCCACCACAAGAACAACTTCAGCCACCTGTTCACAGCACATCCTCTCAGCTGATCTACCTGTTTTTCTCCACCAGGATGGACGAAGCCTCCTGAAACTGTGAATCCAGTATTTCCTCTCTGAAATTATTTCTGTCAGGTACCATGCTCACAGGAATGAGAAATTAATCAGTGCCAACATGCAGAGAGCAATGACCAGAAAGAACAAAAGAAGACTCTTGTAACTTCCCTGCCTATCTTTGCAGCACCATCCGCAACTGCATCCTACTCATACTGTGACCTTGTAGTACCCCAGAAGCCACACAATTGTGAAAAACAATACACATAAAACATGTTTGAGCAGGAGAGTGGTTCAGCATTACAGAAAATAAAATAATCCTTATAACTCAATTTGTCATTATGTTTTGATAACCTAGGTTCTTTTTAAATGCCAAGTTGTTGTTTGTTTAATTTTACTCGTTTATTGTATGTGTGTTGGTATTGGTTTTTTGCCTGATTATATACATGCACACCACATGTATGAGTTACAGACAGTTGATAGTTACTGGAAATCAAATCTGCCTCATCTGGGAGAGCAGCAAGTGCTCTTAACCTATAGTTTCTATTACACAAAGAGCTGCTCAACAGAAAGTTTCTATATATGGGAACATACAACATATATAGTTCTATTAGAAAGATGGTAATTCTTATAACTAATGTAAAAAAGGTGTATTTCTTGTTGAAGAAAATTAGGTAGCTCCTAGTTGATAAGGGCACAAAATTGTTAATTCAATTATTTCTTTAATCTTGTGTTATATTAAAATTATATGTGACTGTAAATTATTAAAGAATATTATTCATAGGAAAATAGTAGAAAAGTATAAACATGTATAATCCCAGTAGATCTTAAAACATTTGAGAAAAACTCCCATCTGGACCAGAGGTGAGTGCCTGGGTTATAGTCAGACAGGAAACAGCGCCTGGGTCCCACCGCTGGACACAGGCTACCCTGTGAGGACCTGACCAACTTGGCCCCAGTTTCCTGCCAATCCACGGGCCCTGCAGGAAAGCTCCCCTTTTCCAAGACTGCAGGCAGACACTGCAGTCTCCACACTCTGCCCCAACACCCATCTGCTGGAGACCAAAGCCACTTCCTGAGAGTCAGAGACCAGCCCCAAGCTTCCATCCTGCCCTGAAACTCCCATCTGGACAAGAGGAGCTCCCATCTGGACAAAATAAGGAGACCCCAGGGACTTCCCGAGACTCAGAGTCCAGCCCCCCAGCTCCTATCCTGCCAGGACTCTCATCTGGACCAGTGCTCCCATCTGGCCCAGAGCTTCCATCTGGACCAGAGAGAGGCTCCCTAAATCTGTGAACTCTCTCTGGACCAAGACACTGATAAGACCAAGAACGAACACAAAAGGAGGTGGGCAGATATCAAGACAGAAGTACATACAACAAAATAAAGAGCAATACAGCATCACCATAACCTAGCCCTTCTCTAAGAGCTAGACCTGAACATCACAGAATGAAAGAAGAAGAAGAAAACAACCTTATAAGTAACATCATGAAGAGGCTAGAGCCTTATATAGAAGAAATCAAAAATAGAGTAGAGGAACAGACAAACAAAAAATGGGAAGAATGCAAAAAAAAAAAAAAAACTAGAGGAAAGGACAATTGAAGCAGAAGAAAACAATAAGTCCCTGAAAGAAAATCATGAAAAAGCAAGGGAGACAATCCAAGACCTAAAGAGGGAAATAGAAAAGATGAAGAAGACACCAGCAGAAGGAATGTTGGAAATAGAAAATCTGAGTAAACAAACAGGAACTTCAGAGGCAAGTATAACCAACAGAAAGCAAGAGATGGAAGAGAGGATCTCTGGTGTTGAAGATACATTAGAAGAAATAGATTCATCAGTCAAAGAAAACACTAAAACCAACAAAGTCATGACCCAAAATGTCCAAGAAATTTGGGACACCATGAAAAGACCAAACCTGCAAAGAATAGGGATAGAGGAAGGAGAAGAATACCAACTCAAAGGCACAGAAAATATATGTAACAAGATCATAGAAGAAAACTTTCCTAACTTAAAGAAGGAAAACCTATGAAGTTACAAGAAGCCTATAGAACACCAAACAGATAGACCCCCCAAAAAAGTCCCCTCACCACATAATAATTAAACAACTAAACGTATAGGATAAAGAAAGAATATCAAGGGCACCAAAGGAAAAAGGCCAAGGGACTTATAAAGGCAAACCCATAAGAATAACACCTGATTTCTCAATGGAGACTTTGAAAGCCAGAAGGATCTGGACAGATATAATGCAGACACTAAGAGACCATGGATGCCAGCCTAGACTAATATACCCAGTAAAACTTTCAATCATCACAGATGGAGTGAACAAGGCCTTCCAAGACAAAACCAGATTTAAACAATACTTACCACAAATCCAGCCCTACAGAAAGCACTAGAAGGAAAATTCCAACCTAAGGAAGGCAGATACACCCATGAAAACACAGGCAATATATAACATCACAGCAGTAAACCCCAAAGAAGATAAGTACACACACACTACCACCAAAAAAATAAAAATAATAACAGGAATGAATAATCACTGGTCATTATTATCCCTTAATATCAATGGAGTTAATTCACCTATAAAAAGACACAGACTAACAGAATGGATACAAAAACAGGACCCATCTTTCTGCTGCATACAAGAAACATACCTCAAATTAAAAGACAGACACCTCCTAAGAATAAGAGGCTGGGAAAAGACTTTCCAATCAAATGGTCTTAAGAAGCAAGCTGGTATAGCCATCCTAATATCCAGCGAAATAGACTTCAAACTAAAATTAGTCAAAAGAGATGATGAAGGACATTACATACTCATCGCAGGAAAGGTCCACCAAGATGAAGTCTCAATTCTGAACATTTATGCACCAAACACAAAGGGCACCCACATATGTAAAAGAAACAATACTAAAGCTTAAATCACATATAAAACCCCACACATTAATAGTGGGAGAATTCAACACCCCACTTTCACCTCTGGACAGATTGGCCAAATTGAAACGTAACAGAGACATAATGGACTTAACTGATGTTGTGGCTCAAATGGACTTAATTGATATCTACAGAACATTCCACCTGAACAAAAAAGAATATACCTTCTTCTCAGCACTCCATGGAACCTTCTCTAAAATCGTCCACATACTTGGCCACAAAAATCTCAACAGATACAAAACAATTGGAATAACCTCCTGTGTTCTATCAGACCACCATAGTTTAAAGTTAGATTTCAACAACAGAAAAAACTACAGAAATCCTACAATCTCATGGAAACTGAATAATGCTCAACAGAATCACCAATGGGTTAAGGAAGAAATAAAGAAAGAAATTAAAGACTTCCCAGAGATGAATAAAAATGAATAAACCATATACCCAAACTTATGGGATACTATGAAACCGGTGCCAAGAGGGAAATTCATAGCACTGCATGCCCACATAAAGAAGCTGGAGAAATCTCATGCTAGTGACTTGACAGCACACCTGAAAGCCCTTGAACAGAAAGAAGCAAAGTCTCCCAGGAGGAACAGACGCCAGGAAATTATCAAATTGAGAGCTGAAATCAATAAAATAGAAATAAAGAGAACAATACAAAAGATTAATGAAACGAAGAGTTGGTTCTTTGAGAAGATCAACAAGATAGACAAGCCCTTATCCAAACTATCCAAAAGACAGAGAGAGAGCATCCAAAGTAACAAAGTCAGAAATGAAAAGGGGGACATAACAACAGACAATAAGGAAATCCAGAGAATCATCAGGTCATACTTCAAAAACTTCTATTTCACAAAACAGGAAAATCTAAAAGAAATGGATAATTTTCTGCTTAGGTACCACATACCTAAATTAAATCAAGACCAGATAAACCATTTAAATAGTCCAATAAACCCTAAGGAAACAAACTCAATCATTAAAAGTCTCCCAACCAAAAAAAGCCCTGGACCTGATGGTTTCACTGCAGAATTCTACCAGATCTTCAAAGAAGATTTAATACCAATACTCTTTAAATTGTTCCACACAATAGAAGCAGAAAGTATATTACCAAACTCCTGCTATGAGTCTACAATTACCCTGATTCCTAAAGCAAACAAAGATGCAACAAAGAAAGAGAACTACAGACTGATCTCCCTCATGAACATTGATGCAAAAATACCCAATAAAATTCTGGCAAACAGACTCCAAGAACACATTAAAACAATTATCCACCATGATCAAGTAGGCTTCATCCCAGGTATGCAAGTGTGGTTCCACATACAAAAGTCCGTCAATGTAATATACCATATAAACAAACTCAAAGAAAAAAACCACATGGTCATGTCACTAGATACAGAAAAGGCATTTGACAAAATTCAACACCCCTTCATGATAAAGGTCTTGGAGCAATCAGGAATACAGGGAACATACCTAAACATAATAAAGGCAATCTACAGCAAGCCAACAGCCAACATCAAATTAAATGGAGAGAAACTCAAAGCAATACCACTAAAATTAGGAACAAGGTAAGGCTGGCCCCTCTCCCCCTACTTATTCAATATAGTACTTGAATTTCTAGCCAGAGCTATAAGACAACATAAAGAGATTAAGGGGATACAAATTGGAAAGGAAGAAGTCAAGCTCTCCCTATTTGCAGATGGCATGTTAGTATACATAAGTGACCCCCAAAATTCAACTAAAGAACTGATACAGCTAATAAAAACCTTCAGCAACATTGCAGGATAGAAGATCAACTCAAAAAAATCAGTAGCCCTCCTATACATAGTATACAAACAGGCTGAGAAGGAAATCAGAGATACATCACCATTCACAATAGCCAGAAATGATATAAAATACCTTGGGGTTACTCTAACTAAGCATGTGATAGACCTATATGACAAGAACTTTAAGTACCTGAAAAAAGAAATTGAACAAGATGTCAGAAAATGGAAAGATCTCCCATGTTCATGGATAGGCAGGATTAACATAGTAAAAATGGTGATCTTACCAAAAGCAATCTACAGATTCAACACAATCCCCATCAAATTACCAACACAATTCTTCACAGATCTGGAAAGAATCATACCCAACTTCATATGGAAAAACAAAAAACCCAGGATAGCCAAAAGAATCCTGTACAATAAAACAACCTCTGGAGCCATCACAATCCCCTGACCTCAAGCTCTACTATAGTGCTACTGTAATAACAATAGCTTGGTACTGGCATAAAAACCAACATGTGGACCAATGGAATCGAACTGAAGACCCTGACATTAACCCGCACACCTATGAACATACAATTTTTGACAAAGAAACCAAAAATGTACAATGGACAAAAGAAAGCATCTTCAACAAATGGTGCTGGCATAACTGGATGTCAATGTGTAGAAGGCTGCAAATATATCCATATCTGTCACTGTGCATAAAACTTAAATCCAAGTGGATCAAAGACCTCAACATAAATCCAGCTACTCTGAACCTGATAGTAGAGAAAGTTGGAAATACTCTTGAACGCATTGGCACTGGAGTTCACTTTCTAAATATAACACCAGTAGCACAGACACTGAGAGAAACAATCAATCAATGGGACCTGTTGAAACTAAGAAGCTTTTGTTAGGACATGGTCAACAAGACAAAGCAACAGCCTACAGAATGGGAAAAGGTCTTCACCAACCCCACATCTGATAGAGGGCTGATATCCAGAATATATAAAGAACTCAAGAAATTAGACATCAAAATGCCCAACAGTCCAATTAAGAAATGAGCTGTAGAACTAAACAGAGAATTCTCAAGGGAGGAAGTTCAAAAGGCCGAAAGACATTTAAGTAATTGCTCAGCATCCCTAATTATCTGCGAAATGCAAATCAAAACTACTCTGAGATACCTACCACCTTACACCTGTCAGAATGGCTACTATCAAAAGCACAGAAGACAGTTTATGCTGGAGATGATGTGGAGCCATGGGAACTCTCCTCCACTTCTGGTGGGAATGCAAGCTTGTACAGCCACTTTGGAAATCAATATGGCACTTCCTTAGAAAATTGGGAATCCATCTCCCCCAAGACCCAGCTATAGCACTCTTGGGCATGTACCCAAGGAATGCTCAATCATACCACAAGGGCATTTGCTCAGCTATGTTCACATCAGCATTGTTTGTAATAGCCAGAATCTGGAAACAACCTAGATGCCCTTTAACTGAAGAATGGATAAAGAAAATATGGTATATATACACAATGGAGTACTACTCAGCAGAGAAAAACAATGACATCATGAGGTTTGCAGGCAAATGGATGGATCTAGTAAAAATCATCTGGAGTGAGGTAACCTAGACTCAGAAGGACAAACACGGTATGTACTCGCTCATAGTAGAATACTAGATGTAAAACAAAGATGACTAGACTGCTACCCAACTCCAGGGAGACTACCTAGAAAACAGGACCCTAGGAAAGACCCAAGGATCACCCAATGACAGAGAAATGGATGAGATCTACATGAACAACCTGGATGACATTGGGAGTAATGAAGGGCACAATTTGAGGGAATGAAAGCTTAGGGGAGCAGGAGATCCCAGCTAGATTAAGAACTGAAAGGGAGAACGAGGAATAACAGACTATGATAAATGAAGACCACATGAGAACAGGAATAGGCAGAGTGCTTGAGAGGTCCACAAAAATCCACAATGATACATCCTCTATAGACTGCTGGCAATGGTCGAGAGAAAGCCTGATCTGACCTAGTCTGGTGATCAGATGGCTAAATACCCTAACTGTCGTGCTGGAACTCTCATCCAATAACTGATGGAAGTGGATGCAGAGATCCTCATCCAGGCCCCAGGTAGAGCTCCAGGTGTCCAACTGTCGAGAAAGAGGAGGGTCTGCAAGAGCATGAATTGTTGAATCCAAGATTGCAAAAAGCACAGGGACAAATAACCAAAAGAATGGTTATGAATTATGAACCAAAGGCTGTGGAACCCCCAGCTGGATCAGGCCCTCTGGATAAGTGAGACAATTGAATAGCTTGATCTACTTGGGAGGCACCCAGTCTGTGGGACCAGGATCTGTCCTTAGTGGATGATCTGGCTGTTTGAAACCTTTGGCTTACACAGGGACACTTTGCTCAATCTGGAAGGAGGTGACAGGACCTGCCTGTACTGAATCCACCAGGTATAAATGAATCCCCAGGGGTGCTTGATCCTGGAGGACATGGTAATGGAGGGGAGGGGCTAGGGGAAGGTGGGGATGGGGGTGGGACTGGGGAAGACAGGGGAACACATGGCTGATGTATAAAATTTAAAACACATAATAATAAAGAAAAAAACATTTGAAAAAATATGTAAGGATTTCTTAACTAAAAGCATAAGAATAATTTATGCCATTTAATTCTATTCATTATATTTTGTTCATGAAATTCATCATAATTTAATTTTTTGTCTTCATCTATAGATGCTCAATATTTTATTAAGGAAATTAAAATGTACTAAAAGTCATTAAATGTGAATTTGGTCTTCAAATCATTTCTTGTACTGCTTTTTCTGAGAAACACTGAAACCATAGATTAGATGTACAAATGATCATAGTAGTAACTTTAGATGTCTACACATAGGCCTCTGTTAGTTTGTGTGTGTCTGTGTGTTTAAGTACACACACAAATTTTATGTTCTGCTAGGAGCTATCTGCTTATATACAGTGTTAAATAGTGTGTTCCACAGAATGACTCCCCCCCCCCTATTCAAATAGTAAAATGTTTACTGGGAAGAAGGGTAACAGCATTTAGGGACAACAGTTTCTTTTCTCTTGTCTTCACTACAGTATAAATCATGGCTGCATATAAGATCAACTGGTGACATTTATTCTCCCTAAGTTACAAGGTGGTAACACTGAAATTCAGAAAGAAAAATTATAGTATTTATTGACCAGTATATCCAAAACAAAATTATGTTAATCACATTAAAAATAGTGATGTCTGAAGCAGTGCTCCTCAACCTGTATTTTGTTCTGGGGCCACATATGCAAATACATTCAGTGTTTTAATGAACTGTGCTTTGGGGATGTTTTCCCATTTTTTCTATTGTAGGCACATTTTGAATATCTTAAGAGATGAGAGGGAAAAAAAAAAGAATATTTGTGTCTGATGTTACCTCCTTGGTACAAAATGTTTAAAAAAACCAGAGCTGTGTTGGAATGTAAAAATTAATTACAGTATATGATTATAGTGAGTGAAGACTTAATTAAGTGGTCCTTAAACTGTATGGCTAAGGAAATGTGCTTCATCCCACAGCACCTGGGGATGAGGATCAGCCAGGATCATCCTGAGAACAAGAGGTATCAGTGTTTATCTGAACCACTGATGCTGTGTTGGGGACAGGTAGGTGCAAAGGACCTTGTTTGTCCTGGGGATGGAATGAGGAGCACTGGGATCTTGTTCCTGTCACGATCATGCTTGGCAAGGCTAACAATGGACTGGCACTTGACAGTTTCTCTGTAGAGCTGTGGTCAAATGTTCTAAACACAGAAACATGAAATGTCTTCCTTACTGTACCAGCACATACCTTGTTAAAGAGGAAGTAGTTACTCTGAGTTCCCTGTAATTCTTCTGTCTGATGAACTTTACTGACCTCTTTTCTGCTTCCTTATTTGAGTGGTGTATAAGGAGCTGTGATACTAATAAACCTGTTGGGTGGGGCCATCTGCCTTGTTCCCCTGCTGACCAACCTTTTAATTCCTTTATTTTGTATTCCTGTCCTCCCCCTCAGAATCCCAGCAAGAACCTAGGAAGAGAGTACTGGTCAGGTTCAATGCTGCTCAGTGGTTCCAGTCTCTCCCTCTGTGTCCTCACCTGCCATTCATTCTTCTCAGTGGTATGTCTTCTTTGGTAAAATATAAACAAAAGACATGATCAAGTAAATAAATATCCAGAAACCCTCAATTTGTAAGATATTTTTACCACTGTTGTTGCTTCAACATTGGAATAAAACACCTGAATATTAATACCATTGTCTCATGAATACCACAGGATGATTCTTACTTAAACAACCATATCTGTGAAATGATTCTTACAAGAATGCTTGTGCGTGGAGCAAAGACAAAGAGAAAATTATTTGTATATGCTGATATTGATTACCATTATCATCATTACACATGCTCATGTTGAAAACTTAGTAGACACTGTAGTGGACATTTATGATCTAAAATACACATTCCATATCACTTAAGCTGATTTTTTTTCACATTTTCCTTTTATGCAAGATGTGCTTCTTTTATTCAGTTTAAATGCACAGGATTTACTCATATTCTGTGTATTAAAATTTGTCACAATTAATTTTCTTTTCTTTTTTAAAAAGATTTATTTGCTATGTGTACAATGTTCTGCCAGCATGTATGCTTTCATGCCAGAAGATACCAGATCACATTATAGATGGTTGTGAGCCACCATTGGTTGCTGGAAATTGAACTTAGGACCTCTGAAGATCAGCCAGTTCTCTTAACCTCTGAGCCGTCTCTCCAGTCCCCCCCACACAATTATTTTTTCTATCACTCATGTGTTGACACTGAAATAAATATCTCTATTGCATCAAAATAAGTTGTATGTGGCTGAAAAAAATGCCTCTGTTGTGAAGAACCCATAATGCTCATAAATTTTCAACATCTAGGTGGGGCAGCTAATACCTGTATGTAACTACAGGTACAGGGACTCCATTGCCCCCTTCCGGATTTGGTGGGCACTGCACACACATGCCCACATGATATTTTTAAAAATATAAGAAAGTATATTTTCTTTAAATATTGAAGTTTAAAATAATAGTGTATTGAAATGAGGCTGTGTGTAAAATATAAGACAGAAATATATGTATTCATGTATATACATGTATACAAACACATGTAATATGTATGTATGTTTGTATTTGCTCATGAATGACACACTAGACTTAATTTTAGTATCTTGCTATAGAATTTGTTAAAAACTGGATAAAATTACATTGAAATGAATATACTAACTTTTGAGTAGTGATTGAGTATTTAAAAAAAGTGCAACCATAAATGTCTTTAGTACATAAAGAAAGATGTGCTATTCAAAGGTAAAACCAAGGCAAGTCAGTATTTACTTTTCGATTTTTGTACAAGTACAAAAGCTCATAGGTTTAGTAAATAGGTTGTAAAAATGGACTAGCACAAAAACTAATCCAGCCATTAGGTGTTCACATCACAAATAAGGAAAAGTCAATAATAAGAACCAATTGGTGGAAAATATCTTAGACTTAACCACTGCCAAATGGCAACAGGTTTGTGATAATTAAATGACAAACTAGAAGTGGTGCAAATGAGGTCAGCAGGACTGGGATTTTAAAGCCAGATTTATCTATACAACTAATGTGAAGCCATCCTGGAGTGCATGAGCCCATGTCTCAAGAAAAATTCACACTAACAAAATGAAAACACATATAAGTAAATTAGATGACCCACACATACTGTGTGCACAAACATTAAAGAAGAAACCACTTCATCAAAGCTATTACTAAGTCAATCCTTAGTGAACGTCTACAAGAGAGTTGGCCTTCATCACCAGAAAGCAGAAGACTAATTACTTACAGAATATCCCCATATACATAGGTCTCATCTGTGTATTTTTGTGTTGTAAGTAGGAATTTATATCAGCTATATCCTAATTCCTTCCCATTTAACAAACTATTTTATACCTTTACTAATTATAAACATACTAGAATATCTTAGTAAGCCATGTTATTTCATTCACTGGAATATCTCTAAACTATACTAACAGTTTTAGATGGCAGGTAAGTTGCATACAAGCACTTTGTAAGCAAAGTAAAGTAGGTGGACCAAAAACTACCCTTTTCACTTGACTTTATTGTTATGTTGAATGATCACTTAAAGCCATCCCATTCTCAGAGCAGCATAGAGCCCCACACATGACATCTCCAAGTCAATGCCATTAAGCTTGTAACTCATTATCTCTAATTAACTCATTATTTGCAATGGTGTCAAGAGTGATTTGTGTACCTATGTGATGTCTTCAAGTTTTTCACATTAAATATATACCTGGTAGTGAACACAATTGTTTCATATAATTCAGGGATCGATTAACTAAACTCCGCACACATTCATTTATTTCAATTGTGAATTTTCCTAAGTAATTTTGTTAATGAAACCCATAGACATTTTTTTTGTTATTGTATTATATTTGTGTTTTAATTTTACACATCAGCCATGGGTTCACCTGTCCTCCCTTCTCCTGCCCTCCACCCCCATCTTCCCCCGAGCACCTACCCTCCATTCCCATCTCCTCCAGGGCCAAGACTCACCTGGGGATTCATTTAAACATGGTGGATTCAGTACAGGCAGCTCCAGTCCCCTCCTTCCAGGCTGAGCCTGTGTCAGCCTAAGGTTCCAAACAGTCAGCTCATGCACTAAGGACAGGTCCCGGTCCCACTGCCTGGGTGCCTCCCAAACAGTTCAAGCTATTCAATTGTTTCACTTATCTAGAGGGCCTGATCCAGCTGGGGGCTCCCTAGCTTTTGGTTCATAATTCATGTGCTTCCATTCATTTGGCTATTTGTCCCTGTGCTTTTCCAATCTTGGTCTCAACAATTCACACTCTTACAGTCTCTCCTCTTTCTCGACAATTGGACTCCTGGAGCTCCACCTGGGGACTGGCCGAGGATCTCTGCATCCACTTCCATCAGTTATTGGATTGAGAGTTCCAGCATGACCATTAGGGTGTTTGGCTATCTGGTCACCAGACTAGGTCAGATCAGGCTTTCTCTCAACCATTGCCAGCAGTCTACAGAGGATGTATTATTGTGGATTTCTGGGGACTTCTCCAGCACTCTGCCTATTCCTGTTCTCATGTGATCATCATTTATCATGGTCTGTTATTCCTTGTTCTCCCTTTCTGTTCTTGATCCAGCTGGGATCTCCTGCTCCCCTAAGCTTTCTTTCCCTCAAACGTTGCCCTTCATATATATATATATTATCCATTCTTCAGTTGAAGGACATCTAGGTTGTTTCCAGGTTCTGGCTATTACAAACAATGCTGATATGAACACAGCTGAGCAAATGCCCTTGTGGTATGATTGAGCATTCCTTGGGTATATGCCCAAGAATGCTACAGCTGGGTCTTGGGGGAGATGGATTCCCAGTTTTCTAAGGAAGTGCCATATTGATTTCCAAAGTGGCTATACAAACTTGCATTCCCACCAGCAGTGGAGGAGAGTTCCCCTGGCTCCACATCCTCTCCTGCATAAGCTGTCTTGCCTATTGAAATTATCAAGTAAGTTTAGTCATAACAACATCCTTAATGACAATTGTATTTACATTAAACCATCAAAAAAAAAAAACAGTCACTAAGGCTAGCAATATGGCTTAGTATGTAAGAGCCATTGTTGCACAAGCATGAATAGTGAGATTCAAATCCTTAGGACCCTCATAAAACGGTAGGTGTGACAACCATGCAGGCATACAGCCGTAGTGCTGCAAGGTACAAAGGTAGAGTTACTGAGACTAGTGGCTGCCAGATCACCTCCAGGTTCAGTGAGAAACCCTACCTCAAGTAAATAAAGTGGAAAGTGAGTGAACAGGACTCCCAGTGTCTTCCTCTGGCTTCTCTTCTGCATGTACTCTGAGAGGCATGTGTGTACACCCATTTCTCCACATGTGTAGAGAGACATATAGAAATTAGTGACTGTCATTGCTTTTGCATTTTAAAATAAATTTTATTTTACATACTTAAGCTATATAAGATGATACAAGATGATATTACTGACTACATAGAGGTTTTAAAATGTTAAATATAGTAGTATAAATAGACACATTTTACATAGTTACAAATTCTTGTTATTTAAGCAAGAGCCACTAAAACTTGCTCATACTGCATGAATATCAACCACACTATAATTTTGTTCCCTAGGTTTATGAGAATATATATTATAGTTTTTAGAGTTACTCATCCATATGTCTGCTAGTTTGTACTGTCTGATGTATATTCCTCATTTCCTCCTCCTTAACATGAACCCTAAGAGTAGACTTCCTGTCATCATGCTATGCTTCTTTTAACACATTGTATATTTTATTCAAGCTTTTAGAATTATGAAGCTCCCATAAGTTTTCAAAAATGATAAATTTTCAGATATAATATATTATCTTATATGTATGTCAAAGTTCTTTGAACAATGGCAACAACAAAGCCAGTTTAGTAAAACAAGGCATATTAATGGATACACAGGAAATATTAATAGATATACAAGAAAACTGAAACTGATTATTGAAGTCAGGTTGAATTTTTTAAAAGGTGTGTGTGTGTGTGTGTGTGTGTGTGTGTGTGCATGTGTGTTTGAATATATACATATATAATTTGTCTGGTGAGAGACTTTCACAGGACACAACGTTCATGTTTATTTTAGAGAATGACAATGTAGATGTGTTTCTCTTCCACATTTACTTGAAACCTAGGGATTGAACTCAGGTCATCAGACTTGAAAGATTCTTTGCCCACAGAACCATATCATCAGGCTTTACCTTTTATTTTAAGAGCTTCAGAAATTAATAAACTATTAATCAGAGGATACACTGTAGATTGCTGGTTGATTCATACAACAGGCTCTTCTATTTCACAGTAAGAGAATCTTCTAGAGTCCATCTGGCCTCTGAAACTAGTGGACACACAAAATACTGTAGCTCATCTTTAAAATGGTTGTGTATATGAATTTATAGATAACTTCGTCACATGGCAATCATAGTAACTCTTAACTCTTCAGATAGACAGCTCAGATGGAGACAAAGCCTTTACAGCTGGGAATTTGGTGTTCAAATCTTTAAACAATCTAAGAATGGCTTCTGCTACTATAATGGCACATTTCGCCTCCTGCAGTCTGAAATTCAAAATGAGAGAAGGAAGACATCATTACTCCTTGGAATTGTTTTGAAAATTTAATGAGCAAAAGAACAACAAAGTGTCTCACATTTTAACGCTGCTGTTTGTTGTTTTGCTTTTACAAACTCCAACTATTGTAAATCATACTTTAATTATCAATGACAAATTTGTTGAATTTACTCAGCTGTATTTTAAATACAGCTCTGCAAGTTCAGTTGTCTTTGGATTTTCTTTATTATCCACCCTTATTGGATATGAAGATATATTTATCTGCTCCCAGAGGGATGTGTAAAATTTGTGTGTGTGTGTGTGTGTGTGTGTGTGTGTGTGTGTTGTGGAAACATAGGTAAATTTATTACTGTATGAATTTGAAGAAATGCCATGTTTCATGCATTGTTCTATAGATAGCTATCTCAAAAATCTACCCATATCTGTAAATTTATATGAGTATTCAGCAGGAAGACTACTGAATATATTTTTGTTTTAAATTTGTAGCTTAGTGGCTTGTCCTAAATTTAATGTAGTTTACTTAACTTTTTCTCTGGGATGTTCTGTTATATATTTATGGTTTCTCAAATTTGTGAGTTTTTGAAGTAGTGTGACTTGAACCCAGGACCCCATACATGCTATAATAGCACTGTACCTTTGAACTATATCCTCAGCCCAAGCTTATGATGTTAAATGAACACAAGCATTACCCAGGATCACCAGTGTGTTGAAAGTACACAACATATCAGAATTGGATTGCCAAGTTTCCTAAGTCACACTCCTGTCTTCAGTGCATTCCTCACCCACACTGATATGAGAGCATGTCACTCACATATGCAGCACATATACACTCAAATGTAAATGTACTTATACACTGCTACACACCTGCATACTTAAGTGCAAAATAAGCATGTACAAATGTATTTTATTTAAAAAAAATCAGACAATATAATCAAGGTTTCCCCTTTCCCAACTCCTCCCAGACCCCCTACCTTCCCACCCACCTAACCACACGCCCTTTCTCTCTTCCTCTTTAGAAAGTAAACAGGTAAACAAATGAACAAGCAAAAAACCAAAGCAAACCACAATACAAAGTCAAGAAAGAAAAACACAAGTATCACACGCATACACATAGACACACACAATTCATCAAAACACAAAATCAAGAGTGATAATATAAAATCAAAAGGCTAGTAAGACAAAACAACACAAAAACAAAGCAATATAAGATAAAAAGTCTATAAAATACTATTGATTTCATTTTGTGTTGGCAATTCTCTGCTTCCTTTACCCTACTGCCATAAGACAGCAGGCCAAAGCTCATGACAATTTTCATTGTGACACCTAGAAATGGTCCTAGGATCTAGTGGGTAGAGTTGAAGGACTCCATTACTGTCCTGCAATGGCCAGGACAGTCCCCAAAGAGAATAATCCATGCTGCATGTGTTGCAATGGCTGAGGGACATTCTGGCTAATTGTAGAGTCTGGAGGTACATGGTTATTCACACAGAGCTCAGCTTATTAGCATTACCTCTGACTTTCACTGACAGAAAGTGCACTTTCATCTTGCTTTGCTTTTCATGTAGCAAATCACCAAAAAGAGAAATTAAGAACAACAAATGGACTCAGAGTTCATTGAGATGCATTTAAGTTTGTGCCTGAGATAAACTCAACAAGTGTAAAGTTAAACAGAAAATTAATGGATGAATCAAAACAGAATTCCGTGTGTATAAATACAAATTTTGAGGGTAAAGTCTACATGACATACCGATGTCCAAGCAGACTTTGAGGATCTGAGTTCAATTCCCAGGTTACAGGGTCCTGACCGTTGTAAACATGTTTCTTGTCTATCGACAGAAATTTCCACAAACTACCGTGGTGCTGGTATGGAGAATGAGGCGGAACTGAGAAAAGATCAGAAACAGACTAAGAGGTTAAGAGTCCTGTGCTTTGTTTCAGTTTTATCATTCTGTGTATAAAATAAAACAGGCCAGATTCAAAGTAATCTTCATTACAATTTGTATGTTTTGAAATTATTTTATTATTTCATGAGCATGGATATTTTGCCTGTATGTATTTTGCACTGCTTGCATGCATGATGCCCTTAGAGGCCAGAAGAATGTCTCAGATCCCCTGTGACTGGAACTATTAATGTTTGTTATAAGCCATGTACATGCTGGTAATCAAACCAATGTTGTCTGAAAGAACAGTCAACGCTATTAACTACTGAGACATATCCCCAGACCCTCAATTCATCTTCTCAATATATAAATGTGTGTGTGTGTGTGTGTGTGTGTGTGTGTGTGTGTGTGTGTGTGTGTGTATAATCTGTGTGTAGGCATATATCCACATTGTTTTTAGTTGCTGAAATACTAATGTTTCCTGTGACTCTCATGCCAAGACTCCTTCAATACATATTTCCCCCTTTCAGTTGCTTCTGACTAACCTTTCTTTGTTGCTGTTCTTGTTGTTATTGTTATAAAAGGATCAAGTCTTATTTTAAGTACTCCTTCTAAATGTGGTACTTGAAACCAGGGCTGTCTCCTTCTAATAGCTGAAATCATGTGGTGAAAGAAACAAAAATTGGCTTATTTTCATTCCTAAAAACTATTGCTTTGTAAAGATGTATTCTGAGTCCTTTGAACTGCTGCTTCTGTTTCTACTGGAACACCTGACAGTACAAGAGATTTGCCTGCTTTGTGTTAAATGGAGTATGTGTTAATTGCAATCCTCTACTGGTGAAAAAAGATATTTTAAAGTGAAGTCTCTGTAAAAGATTTAAAAAGTACAATGTGTGTTGGCAAGGTAGCTAGGTGGGTAAAGGGGCTTGCCTCTGAGCCTGCTGACCTGTGTCCTCTTGGTGGAAAGATCAAATCAACTCCTGCACTCTGATCTCCACACATACACTGTGGCACACATGCACATTCACCACCACCCACACAAAACTAAATAAATGTTTCGAAAGTCAACATGAGTCACTGGGTATTAGGATCAAAGTTTGCATTGTTCTGAGTGTCATAAGGCTCAGTTGCCACACTGAGATTCTAATCACTCACATACTGGAAACTAGAAAACCTCTTGTCATCTTAAGAACCAGTCAACCAACAACCCTTTCTTGATTTATAATATCTTCATTTAGTAATATAATTTGAGAATGGATATGACCTCTAAAAATGGGAATTAGTTTTCCCCAGAGACAGAACTATGGAATTTTGATGTGGGGATTTTGAACAACTGCAGATACATTATCTCTCTTGAATCTGATGCTCAAATATCTTTGAGAGCAAGAAATACTGTCTTCAGATTTGAGCTATAGTATTCAAGACAAGTGCCTAGCTGTCAGCTGCTTTACCCAGTCATCCTTTCTAAGCCCTACTTCAACTGCCTATTCAGAACTATAACTACAGCTTGACAGTTGCTTTATTAAATTCAGCTTATTTTATCGTGCATGGTTATTGTGACAAAACTATCTTAATTTACAGCAACTGAACAATTAGGCCTAGTGAATGCTGTTATAAAGTTCTTCAGTTGAGGAATGTTGCATAAAATAATTTACTTCAGGATTTGAGTTTGGAAACATCATAACTATTCATTTGTATAGATGATATCCTAAAAGTGATTACTGTGAGCATAGGTCATATGATCTTTTTTTTTTTTCAATTACACAAGTACCCTCTTAAAGAAATAGCTGTTAGGATGGGTTACCAAAGCACATTATTAAAGAAAAGAAAATTTATTCACTTGAAACTGAATAAAGTCTATCCAGTTTATATGTAGACATGTTTGATTTGCTTGTACCTACTGAAGATGCACATGATAAGCAAAGAAGTCCCTCCTTTGGAAATCAGTGGAAGGAAGAAGAATCTAGAATTCAAAAGACACCCTAATATTGCTGGCCTTCTCTGATGTTCAAGAACCCAGGAAGAAATTTCTCAAAATCATCATATTTTATTTGAAGAAAAATAATTTATTTTTTAAAAATAAATTTATTCTAGGTCTATGAAGCTGATGGAAGAGATAGTGGAAAACAACCTTGAATGCATTTGCACAGGTGACAACTTCTTGAATAGAACTCCCGTAGCATAGACACTAAGACTGATAATAAATGGGACCTTCTGAAAGTAAGAAGCTTCTGTAAGGCAAAGGACATGGTAAATAAGGCAAATTGGCAGCCTACAGAATGGGAAAAGGCCTTCACCAACTCCACATCTGACAGAGGGCTGATTTCCAAAATATATAAAGAACTAAAAAAACTAGACATCAAAATACCAAATAATCTGTCCTTAATGCATGAGCTGGCTGTTTGGAACCTTGGGCTTACACAGGGACACTTTGTTCAGCCTGGAAGGAGGGAACTGGGCCTGCCTGTACTGAATCTACCAGGTTTAAATGAATCCCCAGGGGAGTCTTGGCCCTGGAGTAGATGGGAATGGAGGGGAGGGAATGGGGGGGAAGGTGGGGGTGGGGGTGGGACGGGGGAGGACAGGGGAACCCATGGCTGATGTGTAAAATTAAAACACAAATATAATAATAATAATAATAATAATAATAATAATAATAATAAAAATACCAAATAATCTAATTAAAACCTGGAGTACAAATCTAAACAGAGAATTCTCAATGGAAGAATACCAAAAGGCTAAGAAAAACTTAAAGAAATGCACAACATCGTTAGGCATCAGGGAAATGCAAATCAAAATGAGGTTCTATCTTACACCAGAAAGAATGCCTATCAAAAACAGAAGTGCCAGCTGGAAATCAATATGGTGGTTTCTCAGAAAATTGGGAATCAATCTACCTCAAGACCCAGATATCACTATTGGGCATATACCCAAAAAATGCTCCATCTTATGACAAGGACACTTGCTCAATTATGTTCCTGGCAACTTTATTTGAGTCCAAACCTGGAAATAACCTAGATGAGCTTATACTGAAGAATGGATAAATAAAATGTGGTACATTCATAATAAAATATTACTTAGCTGTTAAAAATAATGACATCATGAAATTTTAAGGTAAATGGATAGAACTAGAAAAAAATCATCCCGAGTGAGGTAACCCAAACTCAGAAAGACAAACATGGCATATACTCATTTGTAAGTGGACATTAGCTATAAAGGATAACCTGCAAACATAGAGAGGCTATGTAATAAGGAGGACCCAAAGGGGAACACATGAATCTCCTTGGGAAGGGGAAATGGAAAAGATCTTCTGGGTGAATTGAGGATGAGTGGGGATGGGAACACAAAGAATCTAGTTCAGGGGTGGATGGAGGAGGAGAGTACTGAAAGAGATGATCAGAAAGGGGAGAGATTTCAGGGTCAGATAGAAACCTGGTGCAAGGGAAACTCCCAGAAATTTACAAGGATGAACCCAGCTATGACTCTTAGCAATATTGGATATGTAGCCTGAACTGGCTATCTCCTGTAATCAGGCAAGACTCTTTGTGGAAGAATTGTACACCAACCAAGACACATAATCTTTGACCTATACAGTCTGTCCTGCCTATGGGCTGTGCTGGGGGAAAGGGTGGCACAGAGTTCGAGGGAATGGCTAACCAATAGCTGGCCCAGCCTGACACCCATGCCAGGAGAGTGAGTCCACCCTTGGCACTCCTGGAATGCCAGGACACAGAGACCTAGGATAGAATCAAACATAACTGGAGAAAAAGATGTCAATATGATGATGCCTAATGGTAGTCTGCTATACTCATAGATTGATAACTACACAATTGTCATCAGAGAGCCTTCATCCAGTACTGATGGAAACAGATGCAGAGACCCACAGCCAAACATTAGGCTTGGGGAATACTTATGAAGAGAGGGAGGAAGGATTGTACAGTCCAGAGGACATTATAAGAAAAAAAAAAAAAACACTCTAGCACTTTGCTTCTTCCTGTTCTCATGTGGTCTTCATTTATCATGGTCTGTTATTCCTTGTTCTCCCTTTCTGTTCTTGATCCAGCTGGGATCTCCTGCTCCCCTAAGCTCTCTTTCCCTCAAAACTTGCCATTCACTACTCCCACTGTCCTCCAGGTTGTTCATGTAGATCTCATCCATTTCTCTGTCATTGGGCAATCCCTATGTCTTTCCTAGGGTCCCGTTTTCTAGGTAGCCTCCCTGGAGTTGTGTAGCAGTCTAGTCATCTTTGTTTTACATCTAGTATCCTACTATGAGTGAGTACATACCATGTTTGTCTTTCTGAGTCTGGGTTACCTCACTCAGGATGATTTTTTCTAGATCCATCCATTTGCCTACAAACCCCAGACCTATCCTTAGTGCATGAGCTGGCTGTTTGGAACTTTGGGCTTACACAGGGACACTTTGCTCAGCCTGGAAGGAGGGGACTGGACCTGCCTGTATTGAATCCACCAGGTTTAAATGAATCCCCAGGGGAGTCTTGGCCTGGAGGAGATGGAAATGGAGGGGAACCCATGGCTGATGTGTAAAATTAAAACACAAATATAATAAATTAAAAAAAGGAGAGAGAAAAAAGTACTTATTTTCAATAAATGAAAAATTAAAAAATTACTAATAAACCATATATAGAAATGTAATAAAATATCTCATTTTAAAATCTAAAACTAGAAAAATCTGGAAAAACAAAGTACTCATTTCAATCTCAAGCTAATTTGAATATTTATTCTTAATTCACTAAGCAAAATTTATAAGGAAAAATAAGCAAGTTAGATATAATTATTGGCTGGGCAGATAGCTCAGCCTGTCAGTGTATGTGTGCAAGCATAAGGATTGGATTTTGATCTACACAACCCAGGTGAAAAAGCTTGTCTTCATGACACATACTTGAAATCCCACCATCAGGAATTTGGAGATAGGCAGATCACTAAGTCTTTTGGTAAGCCAATCCAGTCAATGAGTTTCAGGCCAAGTGAGAGACCCTATCTCAAAACACAAACAAAAACTAACAAACAAGCAAAACAAACAAACAAACAAAAAACAAAAAAACAATGTGGACAGCATCTGAAAAGAAACAGCCAAGTTTGACCTCTGACCTCCAAATATACTCCCATACAGGTGTATGTACCAATATATGAATGTTCACAACACACACACACACACACACACACACACACACACACACACACATTTAGATATCAAAATTAAGTAGTATTTCTTGAAATTGCCAGGAGAATTTAAAAAAAAGACAGGGTTTAAAAATATTTTTACAAAGTCTAGACATGATGGAACTAGATTGTATATAGTACAGATTGGACATATATAAATAACTCTTATATCTCAATAACAAGAATACAGAAAATAAAAGTACAGGTTTGCATAAGGTTTAAGCAGAAACTTAATTGAAGATAAGATGGTAAAGTGAAAGGTGCATATTTCAGTTCCTGAAGCCACACATGAAGTGAACAGTGAAGTCAGGATCCACCTTCTGATTGGATTGGCTGAAATTTTAAAATGATTGACTAGGGTACTAGTTGGGGCACAGAGTGGAGCAGTTGGTACTTTTATTACTTGCTGCTGGGAATACGATATTGAACAACACCAACCAGTGAGTTGGAAATCTCCTTAATATTGAAACATAAATTTATCACAGATCCTTGCAGAGATTAAGGCTGACTATGGGTGGTAGAATTATAATAGCAGTTAAGAAAATGGCTCAAATGTCTATAAAGAGAAAGAGGAAAACAAAGTTTGAGATATTTCTATAACAGAATTCTGAGCAAATAACAAGAATAAAGTAATGAAGGATACAGTGAAATAAAGATCTTACTGGGTTTGTAGGAAATGAAAGGAGTTAGAACAAAGTGTGTACAAAATGTTTTTATCTATGAACATCTCTATAAAATACTAATTTATCTATCAGGATAGGAAATGAACCCAAGCATACTGGACATACATTCATGGTAAGTGATGAGAGGAATGGCACCCTGACATGGGAAAGCTTCTGTTTGCTTTTTGTACCCTGTCACTGAGAATGGCTATGTTTGCACCACAAATGGACACAAATATCACAGGTTACTACATTAAACATCTTAAACAAATACAGCTTATTATATACAAATTCCACCTGATAGAAACACATTACATCCCTGTGGGTTGATTATAGGCACACATTTTTATTGCATGAACATTTCTGTGAGTTAGAATGTATGGTCTTTTCCTTCTGAGCTCATTATTATAATAGCTAGGAAAAAGTCAGGAGAAAGTCCTCTAAAAAATGTTGATTTTGGTGCATTTTCTTCTTTCTTTTCTCCTGAGAACCATCCTGATGGTCACTCATTCATAACAATGGTTGATTATCTATAAACTGTAAAATAGAAACTCTTATCCAGTGGTTTCTTTCCCACCCTTTGCAATCCCCCAATTCATTCAACTCATTTTGTTGAAAGAAGATTCACTAAATTCAGTACATAACTATCAAAAGGGAGCTGATGATATATGGCCAATCACATTCTTATTTCACCTTATTGAAAACCCATCTTTAAATAATAATGCTCAATCTGCCACTTGACAAATCAATGTACCAGAGGGCTGATAATATTTCTAAATGACAGATAGGTTTGAGAAAAAAAATCTCTAAATTGCCCTTTAATCAGAATAATACTCAGGGAGACTGAGTGAGTATCCAGGCAACCATGCTGAGAACTCCAGAGCTGATAAGAAGCCATCCTTACAACCTGGTGAGAAAAATCAGTCACTTCTTCCTTTTGAAATCAAAGCATGGCATTTGGATAGCATGTATTTTCTGGTTGTGAATACAAATGATGAGCATTTCCTTTTAAAATACCCTACCACTGTTCAAGGTGCTGAAATGTGTGGCCATTCTACTTAGATGTACATTTTTGTTCTTATGGCCATCTTTGAGACATGACTCAATGTCAGGAGGACACTTGTTACTACCGAACTGGGGCTGCAATTGAGCTTCTTTCACTGGAACTCCCTTCAGAGGACTGTTACAGAGCATGTCAGACCATGTGCGTTTTATGAGAAGGAGAACACAGAAATGTGGATCTATACTATAACTCAAAATACAGAGAAGGACTACACTGGGGGCAGGATGTGGAGCAGTGGTGTTCTGTAGTTCAACAGCATATGCCTGACTTAGTGAAATACTCCAATTTAGAGGAAGGAAGTTCCTTTAAGGTGATTCATGTGGTTTTCTTAATTCACCCAGACACACATTTTGCTTCAGGTACAAGTCATCAATCCTAAAGGATGTGACTGTGTATTCCCATCATGTTGAGAATGAACAGATTTTAGTCTTTTCTCTCACAGACTAATTTCTTCGGTGAATACATGCATGGTTCTTTTTCTTAAAAAAAGTCTAATTCAAGTAAACTCGGTAGAATTGGCAGCATTGTGCCTCAAGGTGCATTATGGTTTTAGCCAACTGCAAGTTTAAGAGCTTGCATCATTGAATGAATGGTAGATAGCATCAGCGGTCCCCCTTTATGGAGATTGTGATATTTACAAACCTTAGCCCTTAAGAGGCACATGCACATAACGAATTAGGGCCTTCACTTCTGTCTTCTAAGGCTACATTATCATAAGGGCTAGTCTGAAGACTCAAAATAATGGACTAAAAATATCTGTCACATTTGGCTTACTTAATTTTTTTAAGACTTACTGTTTTTCTACTACATCCAAAAATCTACTAGGATTGGTATAGTCTCTCAGATTTAGAAAATATTAGTTTAATTTTGAAAAAAATAATGTCATCCTATCCTACGGGAGTATAAATCAATGCATTAGAGCAAACCTATGACTGAAAGAAGGAAAAAACCAAATATTTAAATCTAAGAAGATAAATTTCAATAACTTTGTTAAAACATCTCCATCTCAATTTCCAGCAGGTATTGATATTTTACAAAGTCAACAAACTCAGTATGGTGTTTATGACAACTGTGGACATTAAAAACTGTCTCAAACATTTGAATAGTGTGGTCCAAAACAAAAGAACCTCTGATATTGATTAAATGATTTTATTTAATTACATAACCTTAGATAAATATTGATTTTTAAATAAAGAAATAATGTTAACAAATTGTCTGTAATTGCATCCAAATTTCATAACTTTATTGAATTGTGTATTTTCTTAGATAGTAAATTGAACAAAATTATAAAAGTGAAAATGATGTATCTTTGAACTTCCTTTCAGACATCCTTTTCCTTAAAAGCATTTGCCTTCTTTCCTTTATTTATTAAATGATTAAATTACATTGTTGTTGTGATATATTGTATACCCTAATAAAGTTGCCTGGAGATTGGAAGACAAAGGCTATCACTAGGTTAGACATAGAGGCCAGACAGTGGTGGCACAAACCTTTAATCACAGTATTGGGAAGCATACTTGCCTTTAATCCTAGGAAATGACAGGGTGGAGAAAGGTACATAAGGCATGAGGAAACAGGAACTAAAGCAGTTCGGCTGAGATCCTTTCAGGTGAGGACTCAGAGGCTTTCAGGCTGAGGATTCATGGAAAAAGAATCAGCTGGGGAGTTGGCAAGGTGAGGTTGGCTGTTGCTTGTTCTACTTCTCTGATCTTTCAGCTTTTATCCTGATATCTGGCTTTGGGTTTTTTAATATGAGACCATCTAAGATTCAAATAACACATTGTATCTGTGAACTAGGTGTAAAGGTAGAGTAGTAAGTAAGTCGGGCTTAATCCAAGCATTACACCATTTGTAGTCTAATGAAAAGTATGAATATTGGGCAATAATAATAAAAATAAAACCAAATAATTGAAAGATCAAGTGTAGTGTAGAGTACTATCAGAACATTCAATAACCAGTCTTAATCTAGTCTGAAACTGGGGAAGACCAATTAGGAACACTTCTTTGTGTTAAAATAGCCTGAAGGACTTTACCTTGGAAGTCATCAAGACACCCTGAAAGGGCTTTGTGGAAAGGCCTGAAGTAAGGACTTCTTTGTGGATAAGAATACTTTGATCATTTATTGCATTAGACAGCTGAACACTTTAATTTTAGGCAAGCTGTGGGCTTACATACTAGACTTGGTTGAGAATGAGTAAATTTTAGGATGAGATAGACAGGTGTAAAAAGGTGCAGTGGCAAATATAATTTGTAATGTTTGCAGTTTGGAAATGAACATGTTTCATGAGTTTAGGTAGAAGCACTGGGATAAAATCCAGTGAAAACTTTAGAGGTGAGTTCTTGTTCAGATTTGACTCAGAAGGTATGGGCTTGGGTGATTTTCTTCAGCCTCCAGTGGATTGTCATATGGATGAGAAGACTGACATCAGGGCCATGCTGGTAGCAATTCCAGCTCATTATTTTTAATGTGTGTGTGTGTGTGTGTGTGTGTGTGCGCGCGCATGCGCGCGCACAGAGACATAAGGGTACCACTCTGTCCTGTGGGATGTGTTTCTGTACATGGTGAATATGCTTTGATTAGCTGATAAATAAAGCTGTATTGGCCTACGGCAGGGCAGGATGGAGCCAGGCTGGAAGATCCAAGGGAGATCGTGAAAGGAGAAAGGAAAGGCAGGAGACACACCAGCCTGCTGCCCCAGGAAAAATATACCAGCAGACCAGTAAAGGAATGGAACACATGGCAAAACATAGATTAATAGAAATGTGTTAATTCAAGTTATAAGAGCTAGCTAGCAAGAAGCCTGCCATATGTCATGCAATTGGTAATTAATATAAGCCTCTAAGTAATTATTTTATAAGCAACTGTGGGACTGCAGGTCAGGAAGGACCAAAGAAAACTTCTGACTACAACTATGTACATGCAGAAGTCAGAGAACTACTTTCAGGGGTCAGATCTCTCCTGCCACCTCAGGTCCTCAAGTCCTGTGCAAGGGCCCATACCTGTTTGCCACTTACAAACATGCAGGCAAAATAGTCATACACATTAAAAAAAAATGTTTTTAAGGTTGTTTGCTTATGAGGGTTCAAACTTTGTCAACTGATGGATGAAGCCATAGCTGAATGGGCTTTTAGAAGGTGGGACCTGGTTCAGGAGGGATGTAGGTCACTGAGAGGATGTCCCTGAGGTCATACGGTTCCCAAAAGACCCCCCCCCCATCTCACTTTGTTTCCTGTCTTGCACTAGGAGAGTAATCTCTCTTAATCATGTTCTGGTCATAATATCATACTACTTTATGACAGTTGGAAAGCAATGGAACCAGCTCAGCTTTGACTGGAACATTTGAAACTCTGACCCAAAGTAAACCTCTCCCTGTTTGGTTGTTTGTTTGGATATTGCTTGTGTCTATAGAATGCAGCATCACAAATAGGATTGTTTTTACTTTGAATTTGGTCACAATTTACTGTGTATTTTAAACAAACAGTTCTATAGGCTACATACAAGTATTCTAATACTCTCATATATTATAGTACAAAATTATTAAGATGAGTGATATTCATGGGATAGGTCAAAGAATCTACTGGATCTAAAATCACAAAGACCTGATATAAAGTTCATTTATTCTCTAGGATTAATAATCTATTCTGACTAGATAGACTGGATATGTGTTTTCTCTTGCTTTTAAGTTTATTTTATAGTGCCTCTACTGCCAGATGTGATGATGGTACATGTTGCTGAACTTAACACTCTAGGTAGCTTGTGTATGAGAATCTAGAGTTTGAGCCTATTTGGGGCTAGGATCTCATTTCCTGGCCAGCCTTGGAAGCCCATGTACCTGTATTAAAACAGAGATAAGGCTGAGGTTATAGCTCAGCAATAAAGAGCTTGTCCTGGAATTGTGAGGACCTGCTGTGGCTCTCTAGAGCATATTTTAAAAATTTCGGGTGCTGTGATGAATCCACATGGTTTCAGTGCTGAGAAGGGTGAAACACAATGAACCCTGCAGCAATTCTAGCCTAATGGATAAGCTTCACACTAAGAAGAGATTTTGTGCCAAAGGAGAAGATGGTTTTCCTAAGCATGGATTCTAATCTTTTCCTATGCCTTCCACCTACATGCTATATACATACAAATATGACACCACATGAGCAATTACATGTATAGCACAAACACATATAGGCATATTTAAAAGGGCTTTGATTGAAACATTGTGTATACATACATGAAATTCTCAGAGTACATTAAAAAACAACCCACAAAGCAAAAATAATGACACAATGCAACAATCCAAAAAATATTAAACATTTCTTCTTTTTCCATGACTTTTCTATTATCCTTTTTTATTGCAAGTAGATTTTTTTCTACAACACATTCTAATTATGATTTTCCTTTCCCAATTCCTCTCAGATTATGCCCACTTCCCCATCAACCCAAATCCACAATTTTTCTTTCTTTCTGCTTCTCATTAGAGTACAAACAGACATCTAAAATAATAATAATAATAATAATAATAACAATAATAATAAATGATACTAAAATAAAAACAAGCAAACAGAATAAGAAAAAAAGAGCCAAAGCAGAAGTATAAGAAAACATACAGATACTGAGACACACGTATTCACACACTGAAAAAAACTCATAAAAATAAAATCAGAAACTATAATATATCAGCAAAAGATCTGTAAAATTTAAAAAAAGGTTGCAGACAAGGTAGAGTAAGACAAAATCCCTTCAAAAATACCAGAGTACATTTTCTATTAGCCATCTACTGCTGAACATAGGAATTGCCCTGAGTGTGGTTTCTATACCCAGGAAGATTCCACGGGGAGAAAACTTAAGCTTTCCTTTGTGAGCACTTATCAATTGGAGATAGTGTCACTCTCATTGTTGGGAACTCATCAGCTTTGACCTGTGCAGGCCCTGTGCAGGCCCTGTGCATGCTGCCATAGTCTCTGTGAGTTCATGCATATGTCAATCTGTTTGTATCAAAACTGTTTTTTTGGTGTTTTCCATCTTCACTGGCTCTTGTGATATAACATCCTCATCTTTCCTCTTAAAATTATAGTTTTTGTTTTAAACATATTGCTTAAATTAACAGTGACATAATTCTTTTGTGTTTCATAAATAATGCCAAAGACTAATAGACACAGATTTTATGGCCTGATTTGGATGGTTGCTGCTGCAACTTCTCCCTTAAATATGCACAAGCCTTTCTACGTGAGTTAATGTAGGTTTGGCGAATATGACTGACAATTTCTCTATCAAATGCCTTCAGCTAGGCCTCCACCAGACTGATATTTTGGAGTCGAAACATCAATTCGATATTTAAGCAGGTACCCATCTGTGTTGGTGTATTATCTGTGAGATCACAGATATCCATTTGACTATAGAAACATGTCTCACTAGACATGTTATCCAGGAGCCCTGGTGTACACATTTAAATTAGAAAACCCACTTTAACTAGTGTGTTTCCCATCTGCTTTCTCTACTTACATTAAATAGCAACTAAAGCATTTCTCAAGGTTAGTGGAACACCCTGTACAGATGTAGACTTAGCAAGGTCTGCATGAAAGAAACCCATCCCAGACATCACCATGATAAAGCATTCCCATCTAAGTCTTTGGATTACTCTCTGCACTTATAGTCAGTAATTTCTAATGCCCGGGTTAATTTAGTTTTGGATATCATGGGGCAGAGATTCTACTACACCAACCAAGCCAAAATTAAAATACTGAAAGCCATTTGTGATATCAGATTTGATCTGGAATGTCCTGAGACCCCCCATCTCTGTAAGTGATTTGATCTAATCTTACAGTATTCTTTCCTTCTATAACTAATATACTCCTATATACCCATAGAATAGATTTTGTTTTAAGTTCAAAACAATGTACATGTTTAGGCAGGTATTGATCATGGTGTGATAATGAAGGTAGAAATCCCATGGATGGTTTTAGAAAGTTTGTGTTTCCCTCCTATAATACACAGACACACTTGAGAAAGAGCAGAGGAATAAGGATGATCTGGAATGAAATACGGATTCTAAACTTGAATTTTGTAATTTGAGATTTGAGCTGATTTTTTAGTATAAAAATTCAGATGTTAATGCCTAGAAAGAGAGAAAATGGTAGATATTTAAGAAAATATTCAGAAATTTGACTATGACAATGAAATTCAGAAAAGGATATTTGAGCATCAGCTAGGTATGGAAGTTGGTGATCGTTAAGATGACACTATAGAATGGGTTGTTTGTAGCATTTCATTTTACTTGCAAATGAGCAATATTTATTTAGCCCCATGTTATCTCTGATATGACTCCAAGTGCTTATGAGACACTGTTGGATAAGACCAGGCATCTATTGCTCAGCCTTACTTTGTTCATAGTTTACATTACTACATCTATCTTCTCTTTTTTGTTTTCTTGGTTTTGTGAGATGGGGTTTCTACCTGTTCTGGAACTCACTTTGTAGACTGGGCTGGCCTAGAACTCACAGAAATCTGCTTCCCTCTGCCTCCTGAGGGCTGGGATTAAAGGCATGCACCACTATGCCTGGCTTATATTACATCTAAAAGTAATAAGTTTTTAATGTGTGTGTGTGTGTGTGTGTGTGTGTGTGTGTGTGTGTGTGTGTGTGTGTTACAGACCAGTTTGGATAGAGAATAACACATGTGGACCATTAACGTAATTTTTTATGTATCAGAATATCTACATAAGAATGGACCTATTTGCCTGTTCTTGGGACTCTTCTTCCTGTTGGATTGCCATGTCCAACTTAATTGTGAAAGTTTTTGCTTTATCTTATTATATTTTATTTTGTCATGTTTGGTTGTTATCTCTTAGAAGTGTATTCTTTTCAAAAGATAATAGAAAATCGGTGGATCTGGAGAGGAGGGGAGATGGGAGAAATTTGGGAGGAGTAGAGAGAGGGAAAACTATAATCAGAATATGTTTTATGAGAAAAGAATTTATTTTTGATTTAAAAAAAAAGAAGAAAAATGAAAAAAAAAAGTACAGATGCATCCACAGCCAGGCATGGATAAAGGAGAGTCTCAGTGAGAACTATTTCCAATTGAAAGATTCAGTGAAAGGGGGAGTCAGTTACTTCAGTTGTACCCCCTCTGGTTACTAAAGCATGTTCCAATGGATAATCCCAATCCAGTTGCCAAAACCAAAAGACAGGAATGTGAAGAACAGGTAGTAATGCAAGAGTTGAGGGCTGATAGAAGCAAGAGAGAGATAAGAGAGGGTAGGGCAAAGAAGAGCCAGAATTTCTAGATATGTACATAAAGTTGTCAAAGAAGTAACTTAATTACTAATAAAAAATACAATTGAAAGAATGATGATAGAAGTATTAAAAACAGCATTGTTTTTCAACGGTCTTCCTTGTTTTTGTAAATGTTTTTGCAAGTCAGATGTGAAGGCATTAGTAATATGAAAGTAATTTGATTATATTCTGGCCACTTCCAGCTACCTTTTCATTTCTGAGGTATATGGATATGGATGACTAAAGAGGAATGATGGCCATGGATTCCAAAGGGATGTGAGATAGTTAGGTGATAAAGGATTGAAAAGGACAGAAGGAACCAGGCTTAGGTGAAAGTAGAATAATGGGCTAAAGACTGTTAGATGGGCTTTTTTAGGTAACAGTTCCATGTACCTCAAACACTTTGAAAAGTTTAGCATTTAGACATAAGAAGAATTTCTGTGCTGAGACTAAGTTTGCTTTGTCATAATATATTTATGTTGTAGTCCCAGTAGAATGTTCACTGAAACCATGCTCCAAGTATCAAGCTATATGTTAAACTGGCAACAAAGCATGGTATTTTGCAGATGATGAACATTTTGTGGAAATGTAAGCTTCAAGAATGAAGGAATTCTCAAGTCCTGAATGAGGGCTCCAGACAAATGCTGCAAAGTCAAGCCAATGTGAAACAGAATTGTATTACCTCCTTGGAGCCCCTGAGTGGAGTACAAGTTACACTCTAGCATAGATGGGGCCTATACTGTGCTGGAGAAGGATTCAGGCCATCAGAGATGCCAGGAAAAATTGGATGTGCTACAAAGAACATGTACCAGGTACCAAATGTAACTTGCCTAAGTGACAGGCTGTGATTACTACAGGAACAAGGGTTAAAGGGCTGTATGACCCGGCCTATTTGAGAATAGGTGAAACTATTATAAGCTATAAATGCTGGACATGGAGTTTATGAGTTTGCTGTTTCCCTGGTCATACTTCAGTGTGGTCTTTCATTGCTATGTCCTCATTCTTTCCATTTGGAATGGGAATGTATCCTCTGAACCACAACATATGGGAAGCAAATAGCTTGTATTTCCTAAATAGTGGATCATAATTGAAAAGATTGTTTTAAATTTCAGAAAAAAAATGTTTCTGATTTAAATTTCAGAAAAAAGTTCTTTGGACTACTAAATGATATTTATATTTTTAAGACTATTGGGGAGTTTCAAAGTTGTGCTAAATGCATTTGGCAACATGAGATGCCCATAATTATAACAGTCAGGGATAGAATATGGCAGCTTGGATTGAATATCTCCTAAAGGCTCATGTGTTGTCATGCTTGGGCACAAGAGCAGAGCCCTATTTTTTTAGATGTTGTGGAGCAAAAACACCACTCCTAAGGGATTACTCCTCCTAATTATCACTCAAATGCCTTAACTATCTTAATCCTGTCAGTGTACTCAAGAGATTTTAATATACAAATCAAGGACAGCAACTCTGTACTAAAGCCATATCAAAATCAGCCCTTTGTGTTGTTTTTGTTTGTTTGCTTCTCTGAGAGGGTGTGGGCCTTAAATGAAAAGGCTGGATTTGGAGACTCTCTCTACTATTAAATGTGAGCTAATAATGTATCTCCCCTTTCACTCTACTCTGACATTTTCTATGAAATGCCAAACAGTATCTCCAAGAGGTCTGGTTAATTAAGTGATGTCAACAGAGGATAGAAAAAATTATTTCTGAAAACAGACTGAAAAAAGAAAGACATCATCATGTTCATTGTACTGTTTTGTTGTATTTGCTTTATATTTTTTAGATTGCTTTTAGTTATCTCACATATAAACAGACACAACACATGCTCACATACACTCACACAAATACATGAAAACTCTTGTTTTTCCAGTCATGTTTTACTTTCTGAGTGATGTATACTACCACAATTGTGATGATTAGGAATAATCCCTTAGGAGTGGTGTTTTTGCTCTTGCAGAGTGACCCTACTGCTATCTTAGCAGAAGATATGAACTTTAGATAGAGTACTTTCTAAAATTAAAATGATCCCAAAAATTTGGGGACTTATTTGAATTCTATCTATAAGTTCATCATAAAAGCAAATGGAAGGAAAATTGCAAGTAAAGTCAGCAGTTGTACTGTGGTTTCAAGCTCTTGTTTTTAATATCACAGACAGCCAACATCTCACTTCTTCTAACTGGTGTTCAGGAATTTGTAGTTCACTCTTTCAGGGATATTGGTAAAAGGAGAAACATATTTCACATTTAACAGCCCCAAAATAATATCCATGAATGACTTATTTCTTATTACCACAGATTGCCTCAAGGTTTCAGGCCAGGAGATAAAGGTGGAGAGAAGTTTGTACCACTAAGTATGAATGAGAAAAAAAAAAAAAAACAGTAAAAAGAATAATGGAAAATACACAAGTATTGAACATAAAATGAGAGCAGGAAAAAACAAATCTTAAAGGAATGAAACAAAAGCCTGAGTGACTAGGAAAAGAAACAAAACTACCTGGTTTCTTTGTGGCAACAGGTAAAAGCAAGGTGGCTGCTACTGACAACCAAACTTTAGATGTTCTGGGGATATCAATGCTATTGAGATTGGAAGTAAAAACCAAAGGCCAATGATCAGTAGCTACTTATCATATAGTTTCTGGCAAAATTATTTTTTTTTAATTCTCCTGTTTTTAGAGAGCATGTTTTATTTTGCTGCAGTTGCACATCTATTATTTATTTACTGTATTCACCACTAATTAATTTGATGAAGCTATAGCCTTCCATTTGATTGTATGTGCCCACTGAAGACAGACATTGCTTAAACACAGCTATCATAGGGTAGCAAGATGAAAAATGAGAACTATCACTGACCTCATGTGCAAGCGATGGAAAAATCACCTGAGAACGGAGGGAAAAGGCAGTCGAGGAATAGACATCATCAGAAACTGAATCAAATGGGAACTTTGTCCTGGTCAGCAAATCAGCAGACTTTAGAATTGTGAAAAAAGCAAAAAACAAACAAACAAACAAACAAAAACAAATAATAAAAAACCCATGTTTTATAAGCTTCACTCTACAAAATTTTGTTGTATCAATCTGAATTGACTAACACCTTAAGCCGTACACTCTACTCATCAGGTATACGCATGTGCTCCTCCTTCATTTCCTCTGAAGCACTCAAATGAAGACATGGCACAATTTTTCTTCAAGAAGTTGATACCTTGAAAAGCTTGAGGGTAGTGCTGGAGAAATGACTCAGCAGTTAAGAGAAAATAGTGCTCTTGTAAAGGACTCCACTTTGGTTCCCAACAGTGTTGGGCTCTCACAACTTCCTGAAACTCCAGCTCCAGGAGATTAAATGATTTCCTCCTGCCTCTCAAGGCAAATGCACCCACGTGCACATAATTCCACACTGACACACATGTATATACAGTTATAATTTTAAATATATCTTTAAAAAACATGTTTAGCACATCATACATTCCTTAGCTCTGAACATGAAACAGAAGACTTTGTTGCCATTGGCTACATTTGACACCCTTGTTATTTGTGGCATTCACTAAAATGTCATCAGAAAAATACACATTAATACCTTTTGTGTTTTCTGGTGCAAATCAAAGACTTAGCCTTTGCTAACCTTTTAAATATTGAATTAGTCATTTTGTTCATTACTCTCTAATAGAGCCCAGAGCATCTCTATGTTATAACATCCATATGTCAGCTTAGTTACCTCCAACAGAAAGCCGAAATTCTTTAATTAAGCCAGAAAAAGATGATGTATCATCTAATTAGAAGTAAGCAGCAACAGTGCAAATTATGAAATGTGAGTCACTGAGTAATGACAAGTAGGTTTGTGCTTCTTAGTCATCTTGAAACCTAGATTCCTTTAAGAGACAAAATGCAAATTTTAGGCTTTTATCATAAAGGCCATTTGTCATTTTCTTTGCCAGTTAGGTGTATTGAATTAACTGGTAAGTCAAATCTCTACATATTTAAAAAAAATTGGATTCTTTGGAATTTTTTAGAAAATTGCTATTAATATCCTTGGCAAAATATTGCCTAGGTTCATAGAACACAGTAGCTAAAAGCATAAAGGTAAATCTACTCTCATAGAAATTGTGTTCTAGTTGAGTAGGGGCTGATAATCAACAGAAAAACACATGATATGCATGTGCACACTGCAAAAACTGCATCTGGTCAACCATTATTGCACTTAGAAAAGTAAAGCACAATCTAGACCACATTGGGAAATGGACACAGAGTTCTGTCATCTAGATTACATTTCATTATACACATCTCCCAAAGATGAGTGGAGGAGAGTACTGGATATCTAAGATTAATACTGGTAGATAATGAGACTAGGAGATGACCCAGTAGATAAAGTGCTTGCTGCACAAATGTGAAGATTGGAACTTGAGTTCTTAGCCACTCAAACATGATCTGGGTGGTCGTGGTGACTCAACTGTAATCCCAATGCTCAGAAAGCAGACACAGGAGATCCTGGGGCAAGCTAGCTATCCATACAAGCTCAATCTATGAGTTCAGTGAGATATCTCTGAAATATTTGTTGAGACATATCAATGAATAAGCTGTAAAGTGATTGAGTACATTGGGTATCTAATCTATGGTCTCCACATTCACATGCATGTGTATGTGTGTACCCACAAAAATATAAGAACACACATACACTTTCACATGCATATCACACACACACACACACACACACACACACACACACACACACACACACACACAATTAGTAGCCAAAGCAAGAAACATTGGCCTTGAATCAGATTCACTAAGGTAGAGATGTGAGTCTATCATTGGTTTCACATTAATATGTAAGTAAAGAACAACAAACAAAAGATATGAGGCAGCTTATACTGCCTAGAGAACATGTTGTAATTAATAATGCTGGCCAAAATTAGGAGACCATGTGGCACATGGAGAATTATGGTGGATGGCATAAGGAGTTAGTGGTGGAAATGTTTATTTTAAAATAGATATTTGTACATTCACAGAAAAGTAGGGTTTGTATATAGGAACAAAAATTACCATAATTATTAAGCATATCTAGACTGGACAATTGAATGAAGGCTACTGCCATGTACTTAGATGGTTCTGTGTGACATTTCCTGGGAAGACATGAACTAGTTCCTGAACAGATACAGCATAGATAACCAACCAAAGAATTGGTTCCTGTGTGTCAATTTTGATGCATTGAGATTATTTTACAGGAGATGGGAGAAATAAAAGCAACTGCATTATCAAAAAAGCCCACCCAACATGAGGCATGATTCATAAAATCTGATTCTGTGGATTTCTCTGAATGAACAGTAGTCAGAGCCACAGTAACTATCCCTCCTCCCAGTAGATGCTAGCTGCTTAGATAACCTTGGGTGAGGAGTTTGAGAATATTTTAATTACCTGAACTTCACGATTCCTATAACTTTCATCAACTTCTTGTGATTCTAATATTCTGCCAGGCTCTCCAGTCTTATGAGCCTCCCTCCTCATGTCAGGGGGAAGTACATTAATTTAGAGAAAATAATCCACCATGTATTAGATGCAAAAGAAAAATACAATCTTATTATTGAGTACTCAGAGGGAAATGAATACTACTAATAATTTGGTAACTAAACAATACTAATAACTAATAAACTATACATATATTTCAACATGAAGAATATAAGAGAATATTGAATGTGTTTAGGAATTATGTGGAGGTTGCACATTTGCCCTTGTCCTGCATCATTAAGTCAAAATCTGCCTTGCTCTGCCTGTCTCCTCTATAATCCAGAGTAGTTTGTGTCTACAAGAAGTTACTTACACTGATGTCTGGTTTTCCATTTGCTTCTCATGTACAGAGGATTTCTTTTTGTCCTGCTTCTGACTCACTTGACTAAGTAACAAACAATTGTGATTCAACTGCCATTCAGAATGGGAAAGCTAGTAGACTGTTTTGGAGTGAGACCATCAGGGTCAGATGGCTTCACTTTAACTGAGGGTGTTGGGGACCCAGAGAAGCAAAGACTCTCCAAATCTCTACATTCTACATCCTGGGCTTACAGTTGGAACCAGCTTTTACATGATATTTTGGTGTGGCAAGCACTTTTCCCAGATCCTCTGTACTTGTGCTAAGGATAGCCAGCACAATAAACTTTGTTTTTCCTTCTTGAGAGTAGAGCATAATCTTGATAATTATGTTTGACAGATTCTCAACTAGCTTCATATGTATTTCCACAGCCCAGCCTTACGTTAACCATCTTCCACACAATTGTTGACCTTGTCTAGTATGTTGATAAAATAAATATTGAAATATTACATCTTGACAATTAGTGCCTGATGAAATCATTGTTGTTAAAATCATTGACAAAAAAAGTGAGAGCCAGTAGGAAAAAATGAGTGAAAAGGGGGATATGGAGATCATTACACATTTTTTCAAGGGGGAATCTGATTTTCTATTATTATTATCTCTGAACCTTTGATATATATACATACATGTGTGTGTATGCTATACCTCATATATATTATATGTATACATGCATACACACACACACACACACACACACACACACACACACACACACCTCAAGCAGTGTATATACCTTGGTACATGGTACACATATACATGCAAGCCAAACAACCATAAAAAGAGAATAAAAGTAAATAAATTTTTAAAAAATTATCTAATTACTATGAAAAATACTTGAAAGTTAATTCCTTAATCAGAGATGAAGGTGTATGTTGTCCCTGTGGGGAAGCCACTGTCCTGTTCAATTTCTGCCAGCATCTCACTGAGCACGCTAGCCAGACCTAAACATTTTGCTTGTCAAAGTCCTTCTAAATAGCCAGTTTACTATCTATTTAATTTTTAATCGCCTCCAATACTTGACAATCCTGGCAGGAGACCGCTCGTGTATCACAGAATGAAATCATTTAATGAGTTTACACTGATAAAACATGCACACTCAAATTCCCTTTTTATTACTAGCCACATTTCTTTAATGAAAACCTTAGACTGACTAGAGAACTGGGTTTTTTTGGCAACTTAAAGTGGAGGTTTCCAGTAATAATGTGTATGAGGTCTCAAGAGATGGGTCAGGGGTGAAAGGCACCTGCCTCCAAGCCTGATGAACTGAGTTTGAACCCCAGGAACCAAATGGTGAAAAGAGAGACTAACTGCCACAAACTGTACTTCGACTTCCGTATGAGCAGTATGGCACACACACATATGCACACACACACACACACACACACACACACACACACACACACACACACAGAGGCATGCACATACAAACACTAAAATGTAGTAAATATTTAAAAATATATTTGACCACTCATGCAGCTTTATTTTCAGCCCATCTCTGCAGGTTTTTGTTCTGTACAGGTATTTTGTACTTACAGTTTACACACTGACCCAGGTGTGTCTGGGCTGATATTTTTAGCTTTACTTGGGATGTTTTTGTGCTCATATGTGTTCATCTGTGCCTTTGAGCATGTGAACTTGTTGGGGGCCATTTAGGATTCACTATAGGACATGACATTCACGAGTGTCATTCATAGACAAAAGGAGAAACTGAGAAAGGGGAGGGACTCTACTAGCACTTAACATGAGAAGCATGAGCTTGTCCCAAAAATGCTTTGGATTTTGAAAGTCACGATTTTTTAAAGGATGACTAGTGATAGTTCAATGTGCTTTTCATTTTTTCTTACACTATAAACTATGCACAATGAAGTTCTAAAACCCAGCCATCCTGCAAATGAGCTAACCAAGAAAGGACAGACAGTGGCTTGGGTAGGTCTTACCTCCTAGTTAAGAGAAATTCTTTAGTGGGGCTGCTAGGTATACTGACCAGTAAAATCAGATGAAGGAAATGAAAAATGAGTGACCAGAAAATAAGAAGTTTGATATTTATTTTTAATTTGATTTCATTTGACATATTTAGGTGCATAGCAAAATTGAGAGGGATAAAATATCTATCACCTGCTTCCACATGTGCATCATCTTCTCTATCATCAACTCCACATAATGGTGTACTTTTTCCAATTGGTAAGTACTCCCCAGACACATCAGACACACCATTATCACTCAGAACTCACAGTTTGTGCAGGTTTCCTCTGTAGTGTGGTGTTGGAATTTCTCTGGGTTTGGATAAACCATTCTCTGGATTTATCATTAGATGATCAAGCCTGAATAGCTTCACTTCCTCAAATATATTTCTTTTCCTCCTATTTCCCCCTTCATCCCATATAATCTCTGAAAATGTCCAGTCTTTTTTTGATCTTACTATAGTTTGTCTTTTCTAAGACTGGCAGACAAATGAATTATCTAATTCATTTTTCTTTTGAGATTCTTTTATTTTGCTTAGAAATATGCCTTTTTGTATCTTGATCACTCATCTTTGGTATTGAATAATATTCCATTTTCTAGGTGCACAATGTATTTTTATCCATTCACCTGCTGAAAGACAGCTCAACCGGCCAGAATTTGGTTAACTATGAATAAAGTTGCTGCAAATGCTCATGTTCAAAATTTTGTGTGAATGTATTTCCAACACATTTTTGAGAACGAAGAAACTTTACTTATTAATCATATTTCAATGGTGTATTTACTATTACAAAGAACTGCTAAACAGTCTTATACAGTGTCCACAGTGTTCTCAATTCCTACTGAAAGAAGCAATGAAGACTTTCTGTCACTCCACATCCTCCTCACCAGCAATTACAGTTCCCTGTGTTTGGAATGTGGCTTTCCAATTAGGTATGTAACAGTATCTTGTCTTAATTTGCATTTCCCTCACAATACCCGATGCTATCTTTCCTCCTGCTTATTTCACATCTGTGTAGTTTTTAAGTTGAAGCATCTGTTCATGTCTTTGATGCATTTGTTGTTAAATTGTTGAATTTTAAGTCTTTTTGTATATATGCTGGATAATAGCCCAATTTAGCAATGATTCCCTTTGTGGGTGAGACAAGCCTTTCTTATCTTAGCCTAAAAACCATCTCCATACACAAAGCCACCTAGAGTTTTACTCTCTTCTGATGCTTTCATAGTTTCCCATTTTACTTGAAAGGGGTTAACTTTTGTGACTGTTGGAGGACATGTGCATGTATGTACAGCTTTACCTGCGTGTGTTCAGTAGTTCCTGTGCCATGTAATAAGAGATCTTCATCCTGTTTTCACTGCTCTTGTTAAATATCAGCTGACAGTTCACCCAGGTCCCTTTCTGGGCTCTGTTATATAGTATTGAAATTTCAACTCATTCTTTATTCAATGTCTTGATTACTGTGGTGTTTTATTAAGCTTTCTATGTTTATTATATTTTAACAGTAATTTAATGCTGTTATATGGATTTAAAAGCCTTGAAACATTCATTGCATTTTCTAAATTATATAAATTCTACTTATTCTCATTTGGTTTTTCCTTTTCATCTCTTTGGTGCCATCTGCAAGAGTCGATACCCAGCACAACCCTGGAAGGCAGTCAGTTGATTGGAGGATATAGGAATGTCAAGTGACCCGGCTCTTGTAAATGTCTGAGCCTTTAGTTGTTACAAAGGCCATGGTATTTGCCTCACTTGATGGAATGATGGATGCTTAAAACGTGAAAGGAAATTGTATTTCTCAGTAATGCAAGGTGCTAGGGAAGGCAGTGACTGAACATTCAGTCAGTGACATAAAGAACTGTATTCAAAGCTATATACTCAACAAGGCTAGAAATAGAAAAGAAATTCAAAGCAGATACTTCACAAATGCTGATTTCCCCACATTAATAACACATACACTGTATTTTACATTACTTTATTTTTTATATAACCCTCTATGATATCTCAGGTAGAAACATGAGAAATTTATTTTTGATTTCTTGTTTATTTCTTAGGCATAAGTGTAGTTTCTCTTATCAACGGGCAAGTCAGATAAAATGTCTACTATTTCTCTCCTTTTAGGAAAGATTTATTCACCTGTTCCTGTTTCTGAACTTCTAAAACATAAAGTGACAAATACAAGTCTCATAAAATATCCTGGTTCTGATGAGTGAGACAGCAGAACTCAATAACAAATACTGAACGGGAGCAGTAATAGCAGAAGCACTCAGCCAGAAACTCAAACCTGCCAAACAGTCTTTACAGAGGCAGGTGGAGGAGTGCTCTCCAGCAACGGTCTTTTAACACTGTCAGAGGCCATCTAGCTTCACAGAACTGCAAGGAAGACAGATTGGATTCTCAGGCTCAGACGTGCCAATGCTTCTGCCCAGAATACTGCTCAACAACACATTATTTCCAAGACGGCATGTTTTCTTATTTTTAAAGGTGATGATATTTTCAATGAAAATGCAATCATTGCAAAACAGTCACTGATGTGTATGCTTCTTAAAAATTCATTTGCCTGGCCTCAAAAGTTAGAGAAATTATCTATTATAAGAGAGGAAGACCATTCATCCTCAAATGCATTCTTCTCATTTTAACTCTGTAAAAATAATTACTCACTTCTTTAGGAAAAATGCCAATTTCCTTTTTATAATAAGTTTTTATGAATATAATAGAGTTACATTATTTCCTTCCTTTTTTTTCCTCCCTCCAAAGCCTTCAATGTAGTCCTTCCTGCTCTCTCAAATTAATGGACTCTTTCTTTGTTGTTGGTTTTTTGTTTTGTTTGTTTTTTTGACACAGGGTTTCTCTGTGTAGGTTTTGATGCCTGTCCTGGATTTTGCTCTTTAGACCAGGCTGGCCTTGAACTCACAGAGATCCACCTGGCCCTGCCTCCTGAGTGCTGGGATTATAGGTGTGCACCACAACTGCCTGGGTTTCTTTGTTGTTTTATACACATACATACATACATACATACATACACACACACACACACACACACACACACACACACACACACACACGTAATATATAAGTGAAATCTGCAAACTCTCTGTAATGAATGCTACTGGTGTGTATGTTTTCCAGGCTGGACACTTGGTATTGGATGACTAATTGGGGTGCTCTTCCCTGGAGAAGACCATTTCTCTCTCTCTCAGCATTCCTTAGCTGTGTACAGTTCTTTCTGTGAGGTTGAAGCCTCTTGAGCTTTCCTTTTTCCAGCGTAGCAAGTCTACTGTTGTCCTTCTTGTTCAGATCTCCTTAAAGCACCCATGTTAGTGAGACTTCTTGGGTGTAGCTTCACTGACATTTCTAGATTACACAACTGAACAAAATCTTCTGTTCCTGTGGCTCTTAAAATCATTCTGCCTTTTTGTCTTCAAATACCTGCGAGCCCAGAGGCAGGAGTTGTGTTGTAGAGGTATTGGTTGGAACTGGGCTTCATAACTGTACTTTGATTGGTTGTAGTTTTTTTTTTTTTTCTGGTCTATGGCTACTGGAAACAACAATTTTCTTGGTGAGAGAGGACTACAGTTAACTGAGGGTATAAGGACAGATATTAAGCTTGTATTTTGGTTTATGCCAGTTTAGTAAAGTGGTGGTTATAGGTTTTCCTCTGAGATTCATAACTTCAGTAAGTCCAGGTAAATGGCTAGGTTTCTAGTACCAATTATGCTTTCTCTCTTGTTGCGCATACCTTTAATCTAATTTGAGAGCTGTAGTAGACTGCCAAAGTATGTGTGTCACTATTGTAGCCTTAGGGTTTTGTTCCATACTACTGTTGCTGTGGTTCATAGGACCATATCTAGGTAGGCCTGTTGGTTGCTTCCTACCTTTGGGAGCTCACATGGTGCTTTGGAGGATCATGAAAGCTACTCCACAGGTAGGAGACCTTCAAATTGGATTCAGCTGGTGTCCTCTATGTCCTGTGTCCAAAGTGCATGGTGTTTTAAGCAATATGGACTTACTTCCCTGCTCTGGGAGATAACCAAGGGCTAAAAGAGTAGCCTATAATGTTTGGGAGTCTCTTAGATCATTCTGATAAAAAATTCAAAAAGGGTTTCTTATCCCGAGTATTGTGGTTCTTGCTTTTTTTTTTTTAATACAATCTATAGCTTATTGTGGATGCATTGCCAGCCCATCTGAGAAATTTTATTTACACTATGTATGATATGCATACTGAGGGTTGCCTATACTAGAGATAGTTTAAATAGAAAGATAATAATATGATTCCTTATGATTTTTTAGATATCATTTCTATTATTTTGTCCTCCTCTCTCCATCTATATTTATCTCCCTTCTCACTCCACAGTTAAAACACCCATGTTTTTTTTCTCCATTTCCCCCTTAAGATTTTTTTCTATCTTACAATTCCCTTCTCTGTTGCTCCTTTCTCCCCAACTCCCTCTATGTTCTTCTTTTACTTCTGTGATTTCTGCCATTACTCCAGAGTGTATACTTATATCTGAATATATGGAGCCAAGGGTCTCAGATGAGAAATAACAGGTGATGTTTGTCTTTCTGAGTCTGGGTTACCTCACTTAGTATCTTCTGTTGTCCAACTCATTTACCAACAACTTCCAGGGTTTCATTTGATTTAACAGATGACAGTGTAAATGTACTGTATTTTCATTATCCATTCATTGGTTGAAGAACATTTAGGCTGTTTCCACTTCCTTGCTATTGAGACTAGAGAAGCAATGAACATGATATATCAGTATATTAGGACATAGAGTCCTATGGGCATGTGCCAAAGAGTGGTATAGATGAGCAATAAGATAGATTTATTTTTAGTTTTCTGTGGATTCTCCACACTGATTTCCAGAGTGGCTGGGCCAATTTGCAATCTCATCAACAATGAGTGTGGGTTTCATTTTCTACTACATCCTCTCCAACATTTATTGTTAGATGCTTTGTTGATTTAGGCATTCTGATTTGGGGGCAGGGGGTAGGATTAAATCTCAGCTGGGTGGTGGTGGCACAGGCCTTTAATCTCAGCACTCGGGAGGCAGAGCCAGGTAGATCTTTGTGAGTTCGAGGCCAGCCTGGTCTCCAAAGCAAGTTCCAGGAAAGGTGCAAAGCTACACAGAGAAACACTGTCTCTTGAAAAAACAAAACAAAACAAAACAAAAAATCACAAAGTTGTTTTGATTTGCATTTCCCTAATTGCTAGGGATAAGGAACACCTGAGAAATTCTTACCAATATTTTTCTTTGGAAAGTTCTGTGTTTAGATCCTTATTTCTTAAGTTCTTTATATGCTTCAGAATTTAATCCTTTGTTAGATGAATACCTGCCAAAATTATCTTCCACTCTATGTATTTCTCTTCATTCCATTAATTTCTTTCTTTAGCTGTGTAGAAACATTTTAGTTCTATAACATCCCATTTGCCAATTTTTTTACCTTAATTCTTGGGCAAATGGAGTCCCACTCAGAAAGTCTGTTCCTATACTCAACTTTGTTAATATTTCATGGTATAGTTACATATACTCACTTACTTTTTAGTCTTTGATTTTGTTCCAAATCTACATGTCTATCTATGTAATAGTAACATATTTTTATTGCTGTGGTTCTGTGATATATCTGGAGACCTCAGATGGTAATTCCCATCAGCAATACAAATCTCAATACTAGTTCATCACACTCAAACATTCTGCCTCTGCACATTTGTAGATTTTCTACCAACTTCCCAGTGACTTGTGGTGATATTTAATGAAAAACTGATGGTATGTATTATGTTTTTAGAAGACCTATTTCATCAGTATTTGTTCTTGTGGGAATTCTTGCAAGAGAGAACACTGGTGATATCTACCACTAAAATAACCTTTCAGTGCTTTCTACTTGACTCTTAAGTATAGCCATGTCCTAATCTTTCCTTAACTAACATATTATTTATTTATAATTTCTTCCTATTCTTTCCTAGGGGTCCCCAGATATTTGCTAGTTCTTTGCATAGTTACTATTTATGAATTGTTATACTTAATTTTTCTTTTCTAGTTTTTGCATTCAAGGAATAATGTGAATAGCATATGTTTTTCTACAATACTTCTTTCTTCTCCTCTCTTATTAGAGTCATATTAAAAAATCACTATTGACGTAATTGCAAAGTTCTAAAACACCATGAAATATAAATAACTCATGAAAGTGCTTGCAATGGTACCTTCCATTGTCAGGTAATACATTTTATAAAACTTGCTAGCTGTGATTCATCTACTTCAGGTATTGTATCAGCATTCCATTCTCTTAACAATTCTGGGTGCCAGGCTTTCTGAATTCATTCCCTTCCACTCAGCATGTTGACTTTTCAGTATACTCTTATTTCTCTGGTGATAAAATGAGAACATTTGAGATAAGTCTTAGTAGCTGCTGCATTACTTTGTTTTTGTTTTAATTTCTGTGACCCAAAATGAATACAAGCAACATTAAGGAAGGAAGAATTCATTTTAGCTCATAGTTTGAAGATACAGCCCATCATGTCAGGGAAAGCATGGCAAGAGAGTGGGAAGTGTCTGGTTACACTGAATGTTCAGTCAAGAAGCAGAGAGAGTCAAAAGTACTCAGAGTGCAAGCTCGTTCTCTCTCTCTCTCTCTCTCTCTCTCTCTCTCTCTGTAATTCAGCCCCAATTTCATCCAATGGAAATGTACCACCTACAATTAGAGTGGGTCTTTCCACTTCAGTAAACCATTCTGGAAATAACCTTAGAGACACCCTAGAGATATATTTTCAAGACAGTTTTAAGACCCATCAAGTTGACAATCAAGAATAAACAGTACAAACATCTTTCAATAAATTGATTTTTTCCCCTCAAGTACCTCAAAAATTATTAATTCAGTGTTTTATTCTCACTAGAAGAATAATCCATTCCTTCCTCTTCAACCTGGAATTATTTTTTTTCTTTATGAATTGTTGGTGTGGTTTCTCTAGACACTAACTTCAGCTTGTCTCTTGGTTATAAATACATATTCATGTTACCTATATGTAAATAAAATTGTGTATGTATACATATGCATAAATACATTCTATATAGAGGAAAAAGTGATTTTAACTATCTCCTTCCATTGGCAATCAATACAAGTGAAACCTTTATAGGGCTTATTATTCCAAATTTATGTGATTCTTAATTATAATAAAGCACAGATGATGTCTACCCCAAGACTTCCTTTAGGCATATTATTATCTCATCTTTCTGATTTTGACAAGTACAAATAAAATATACTATTACATAAACTTAATACATACTCTCTGCGGATAAACATTACACTACATGAACAAAAAGTACAATGACAAGAACAACAGAAACAGTAATTATTGTCCAAATATATAGAATGTAACTTGACTTGAAGTTTATATAGAAAATGACAATGGATATTTATCAAATCTCAAGTACTATATAATTGTGAATAGGTACATACAAAGAAAGCCAAGTTTGAAAAAGCAAGTTTTAGACAATGATAAGCTAAGCTGCTTGATGAATATTTTTATATATTATTATATTAATATTAAGAAAACATAAACATGTATTAGTTGTAGATTACTGTAAAATACAAGTCAAAGAAACTTTGACAAGAGCTGACTGAACTCACTGTAATCATGGATTTTTGGCAGGTCTATAGCCAATGTGAATATGAAAAACTAGCTCCAACTCTGCCCCTCAATCCATTTTTCTCTTCTTTGTTTTGTTTCCTTTCCTTATTATGTCTGTGAATTTTGATTTTTGAAGGTCCAGCTGGCCCTTGAGCAGGCTTTCTTGCATTCTATGAAAAATCATAGTTTCTGACAACAATTTGCCAGTAATCTCACCTCTGTATTTAGAGATTTTTTTAAAAAAAAGTATACCAGAATTATCAGAAAAACCTATCCCAGTCAAATTATCCACTTATTGCTTCACAGCTTGCATTAATCTAAGTAAAAGAAAATGGCATACCTAATAAATGTGAAATAATTTAAACAGAGACAAATACTATTGTTAAAATTCTTAGCCATCATCTTTAGCAATAATCAAATAAATAAAAAATGATGGCAGAAAATGGAATTGGTTCATGAAGTTTCTCATTTTTCTGGTTGTTAGTGTGAAATGTGAGGAAACATGAAGAACAAGTTCAGGGAAGATTGTCAAGAGCTGGTAAATCTGATGTGTAAAATCTAAATGATAATCCAGGCTAACTTGGGAGATGAAGACTCAAGATCAGGGAAGGGGTCATAAGGTGGGATAGAGAAGTCAACTATAACTAGTTACTCTCATTTTAATCAAGTCCTTTATCTTTGAAACTGTGAAGATGGGTAGGGAGTTGACTTCAAAGAACAAGGCATAGACTAGGATTTGATCATGGGAAGGACTCAAAGTGGAGGATCTTAAAACACCATAAAGAGGAAGTCATCATGATGCTTACATGATCTTAAGGTTTGTGAACTAAGGAAGGAGGTGGGGTTTCTAAAGTCCTTCTGCACATGTGTAGTGAGGTTATCCATAGGCAGAATCATCACCCTCCCAAGCTTAGTGGTTTTCCAGAGATGGCATAATATCTGACTCATAGCCATAGTGGGCTCATATTGGTAAAGATTTTACAGCTCTGTACCAAACATCATTCTGACCATGGGCTTCTTCTAGAACAAGGGTTCTCAACCTGTAGGTCGTGACCTCTTTGGAGTTTTAACAACCCTTTCATAGGGGCCATGTATCAGATATCCTGCATATGAGATATTTACATTATGATTCATAACTAGCAAATTACAATTATGAAGTAGCAAAAAAAATAATTTTTATGGTTGGGAATCACACAGCATGAGATATTGTTTTGAAGGATCACAGCATTAGGAAAGTTGAGAAGCACTGTTCTAGAAATTATGTACATGGCATATGCTATTCACACAGAAAAGGTCAAAGGCAAAAGGCCTAGTCAAAACAGACCACCATATTTAGAAATTCTGTTCAGGTACCAAAAATAGCAGATGCTTCCACTGGGTAATGTCAGGTGCCATAGGGAAGAGTACATGCTGCATAATGGGGTGCTGCTGCAGATCACAAGATATAGGGTGCACTGTAAGTCTTTTACAGAGATAAAGCAAGAGTAATTGGTGCATGAGCCACAGGTACCCAAGTTTGAACAGACCAAATGCTTCCTTTCCCATTATATTTTTAGTGAATTCTTGTTTGGTTCTGTTTAAAAGTAAAAATGTTTATCAAGTACTTTTATGTTTTCTGCAGTTACAGGCTACAGAAAGAGTTATGAAGGAGTGCAGTTGAACATTGATCTATGAATTCAATACTAATTCCATAATAGTTTCACAGGAAAAGTACTGGAGTTTTTTTCTATACTATCAGTAATTTAAGGATGGGCTTATCAGGAAATATCTTAGCTATTTTTATGTACCCATCTCTTTCCAAAGTGAAGTATGCATATAGAATTTAGCCCCCTCCCCTTACATGGCTTGTAAGAAGTCAACACGGGGGCTGAAACTTTTTGAAACTCAAATTTAAGATTTATGTGAGCATTTCAATATAGATCACGTTAAATATGACCAGATTTAAATTTAATGGAAAAATCTTAAGTCTGAGTTTATACCTGTTTTAGTAAATGATACAAAAAGGGGAAAAATTTTGATTTTTTAAAAGTACTTAGCATTTTTCTCAGTTTTTTTTCTTTCTTTTATTTTTTTTTAACAGAAGAGTACCTGTGTCAAGGGATTCAAACACTTGATGACTATTAAACACATGGTAGCCTAGGAAACCATAGCAACAATAGCATTTTTGTAGTGAACTTATATTTACAAAAGCACTTCTGCTCTCCTTATCTAAGCAATTACACTAATTAGATTGAAAAAATCCTGACATTTCCAATTAGCATCTATGAAAAAGTGCATATTTGCAAATACAAAAGTTGGTTAAAAAGTGATTTTTAAGACTAAAGTAAATTGTTTGACTGTAAAAGTCTAGTAATATTATTATCTAGTTTCTTCTATTGTCAAAGTGAAACTATTATTTGTAATTTACAGGAGTTAAGTGAAATGTGTTAGTAAAATATTTGGAAAGGAAACATCTCAAGTTGAGCTTAAAGTGAACAGAATGCAGAAGAAGAAAATGAATTCCCATTTCCAATGGAAAATCTGATATTGGTTGCAAAACATGGTAGCTGTGTGTCAGTGTTCATTCAAGAAGGGTATTTACAGTCCTCTTTGCCTTGTATCCAATGAAATGTAATTACTGGAGGAGAAAATTCAAGATATGCGGAAGATTTATTATTTGTTTTATATATAAATGTTCTATCTGGTTTTGCCTCAAAGTAGTATTTATTTAAAAACAACACCTGGGAATTTATACTTACAAGACGTGTTATGATTGTACAAAACAAACAATCCAAAAATATATGAAGGCCATGGGCTCACAACTGAAGAGTTTCCACATCTGCATCTACTGACATTAGCAGGATTGGAGAGTAGGTTTCTGTCTCAACACAACATCTATGATACAGAACAACATCAAGAATAATTCTGTTACCACTAGTAAAATATTGTAAATTTTTTGAAAGATATAAAAATGAGTTTTATTCAATTTAGTAATATTGGGATGAGGAACTAAGAGATCTTATTGGGATCTCATCACAGGTTGATTCATTGCTCTGGGTTGGCAAGGGAGTTCTTTACTCTTTTGCAGAAATTAGATCACACTCAGAAGTTTGCAGTCAGCCTTCCACAAACACTAGTAGCCAGGACTGTTCTTGTTTGATTGCCAGTGGGCAGTTGTATGTTAAGTACTATTTCTTTTTTTATTTTATTTTATTTTAATTTTACATACCAGCCATGGGTTCCCCTGTCATTCCCCCCTCCCGCCCCAGCTCCCACCTTCCCCCCAGCCCCTCCCTTCCATTCCCATCTCCTCCAGGGCCAAGACTCACCTGGGGATTCAGCTCAAACTGGTAGATTCAGTACAGGCAGGTCCAGTTCCCTCCTTCCAGGCTGAGCAAAGTGTCCCCGCATATGCCCCAGGCTCCAAACAGCCAGCTCATGCACTAAGGACAGGTCCGGGTCCCACTGCCTGGGTGCCTCCCAAACAGTTCAAGCTATTCAATTGTCTCACTTATTCAGAGGGCCTGACCCAGTTGGGAGCGCCTCAGCTTTTGGTTCATAATTTATGTTTTTTTCTCTGTCATTGGGCGATCCCTGTGTCTTTCTTAGGGTCCTGTTTTTTAGGTAGCCTCCCTGGAGTTGTGAGTAGACCAGATGGTTTCAGTGCAGAATTCTACCAGATCTTCAAAGAAGACTTAATACCAATACTCTTTAAATTGTTCCACACAATAGAAGCAGAAGGAATATTACCAAACTCCTTCTATGAGGCTACAATTACCCTGGTTCCTAAACCAAACAAAGATGGAACAAAGAAAGAGAACTATAGACCAATCTCCCTCATGAACACTGATGCGAAAATACTCAATAAAATACTGGCAGAAAGTGATCTCTGGTGCCAATGCTTTCAAGACTACTTCCTACTTTCTCTTCTATATGGCTCAGAGTCACTGGATTTATGTTGAGGTCTTTGATCCACTTGGACTTAAGTTTTGTGCATGGTGACAGATATGGAACTGTTTTGCAGCCTTCTACACATTGACATCTAGTTATGCCAGCACCATTTGTTGAAGATGCTTTCTTTTTTCCATTGTACATTTTTGGCTTCTTTGTCAAAAATTATATGTTCATAGGTGTGCGGATTAATGTCAGGGTTTTCAATTCGATTCCATTGGTCCACATGTCGCCCAATGACAGAGAAATGGATGAGATCTACATGAACAACCTGGACAGCAGTGGGAGTAATGAATGGCAAGGTTTGAGGGAAAGAAAGCTTAGGGGAGCAAGAGATCCCAGCTGGATCAAGAACAGAAAGGGAGAACAAGGAATAACAGACCATGATAAATGATGACCACATGAGAACAGGAATAGGGAGAGTGCTGGAGAGGTCCCCAGAAATCCACAATGAAACATCATCCTCTGTAGAATGCTGGCAATGGTCGAGAGAAAGCCTCATCTGACCTAGTCTGGTGATCAGATGGCCAAACACCCTAATGGTCATGCTGGAACTCTCATCCAATAACTGATGGAAGTGGATGCAGAAATCCTCAGCCAGGCCCTAGGAGGAGCTCCAGGAGTCCAGTTGTCAAGAAAGAAGAGGGACTGTAAGAGCATGAATTGTTGAGACCAAGATTGGAGAGGCACAGGGACAAATAGCCAAAGGAGTGGAAGTGCATGGATTATGTGGAGCCCCCAGCTGGAACAGGCCCTCTGGATAAGTAAGACAATTGAATAGCTTGAACTGTTTGGGCATCATCCAGGCTGTGGGACCAGGACCTGCCCTTAGTGCATGAGCTGGCTGTTTGGAACCTTGGGCTTACACAGAGACACTTTGTTCAGCCTGGAAGGAGGGGACTGGACCTGCCTGTACTGAATCCACCAGGTTTAAATGAATCCCCAGGTGATTCTTGGCCCTGGAGAAGATGGGAATGGAGAGGAGGGGATAGGGGGGAAGGTGGGGGTGGGGGCAGGACGGGGGAGGACAGGGGAACCCATGGCTGATGTGTAAAATTAAAACACAAATATAATAAAAATAAATACTGGCAAACAGACTCCAAGAACACATCAAAACTATTATCCACCATGATCACGTAAGCTTCATCCCAGGGATGCAAGGGTGGTTCCACATACAAAAGTTTGCCAATGTAATATACCATATAAACTCAAAGAAAAAAACCCATATGATCATCTCACTAGACCCAGAAAAGGCATTAGACAAAATTCAACAACTCTTCATGATAAAGGTCTTGGAGCAATCAGGAATACAGGTAACATATCTAAACATAATGAAGGCAATTTACAGCAAGCTAACAGCCAACATCAAATTAAATGGACAGAAACTCAAAGCAATACCACTAAAATCAGGAACAAGGCAAGGCTGTTCCCTCTCCCCATACTTATTCAATATAGTACTTGAAGTTCTAGCCAGAGCTATAAGACAACATAAGGAGATTAAGCGGATACAAATTGGAAAGGAAGAAGTCAAGCTTTCCCTATTTGCAGATGACATGATAGTATACATGAGTGACCCCAAAAATTCAACTGAGGAACTGATACAGCTTATAAACACCTTCAGCAACATAGCAGGATACAAGATCAACTCAAAAAAATCAGTAGCCCTCCTATATACAATAGACAAACAGGCTGAGAAGGAAATCAGAGATACATCATCCTTTACAATAGCCACAAATGATATAAAATACCTTGGAGTTACTCTAACTAAGCATGTGAAGGACCTATATGACAAGAACTTTAAGTCCCTGAAAAAAGAAGTTAAGTACTATTTCTAAGAGAAGAAAAGAAACAACAATAATGAAATAAAGGCCATGAATCTGAAGAGAGCCAGGGAGAGGGGACACAAGGGAAAGATTGGAGGGAAGGAGTGAGGAAATTATGTAATTATATTTTAATTTCAGAACAACAATAAACAAAACAAAAAAAGAAACAAAATAGAACTTAATGTGAGCATAGTTTAGTAATGCTATTGTTGTATACAAGCAGCCACTGTCTGCCATGAGATGTAAAGTTATAATAGTTTAGTATTCAGTGTTTTAAAGAGCTGCCTTTGTCTAGACTACTAAGAAAGTGAAATCCAAGAAATTGGGATTCCTGCAGAGAAAAGGAAATGGCTGAAGCCTGGTACACTTAGAGGTAGACTGTTATTAGTTTTAGACACTGTATACAAAAAAAGAAGGCAGATTCATCACAATTGAAGGGGATGTGTTGCTCAGTCCTCAGTTAAGTGTAAACTAAGTGTTTATTTTATCTCTGTAGAGTGTTCTCTGATTAGTTTTATTCTTCCCTTTTCATCATCAAACATATACATCACATGCCATGGTCAAACATGGAAATCAACACGCACACTGCCTGTGAATTTCTCCATGAAATCAGCCCACAATTTCCCTTAAATTTATTTTGAGATCTAATGGTTGAATTTGGGTACCCTTCATCGGACCATTGAACAGCAACCTATGAGTGACTGTGCATGAAGTCATAAAAATGGGCATCTAAACCTCATCACAACTTCTGTCACCTACAGCCTTTCTTTGTAGTTGTACTGGAAAAGCATGCCAGAATAGGAATATTATTGTCTGAATGTAGGAATATAGTATGATTTGTAGGAGTATGGTAGGATTTGTGACTAGATAGTTGCAAAAGCATGCTGAAGATGAATTATTTGTCCAATGAGTGGTCTAGTTGTTCTATTGGGGTATAACTTCCTAATAGGAATGTGTGAAGTGCCCAAAGTAAATTCACCAAGAAAGTTCAACAATTTTGGGGTTAAAAAAATTTAAAAAAAATTAAAAAAAGAAAGTTAAACAATGTGAGAACACAGTTGAAATGGTAAGATCACAACGTGTACACCAAAAATGAAATCGTAATTAAGAATACAAATGAATGATTGCCCAATTCAGCTTCTTATTGCAGAATTTGGGGGTAAGAAGAGGTACTTGGTAAAGTTTGCCAAATTCCTATTAAACCATAAGCTTTGGATGTCAATTCTGAAGCTATCAGTAGGCGTGGTTGGACTACATATTAAATCTCACTTTTTGAAAGCAGTTTGTTTCTCACCTGTGATGTAGCCATCACAGGGGCCATTTGGAATATTCCTAGTCACCATCAAAGAAAAAAAAAGGCATCATGGAAAATTATGAACTGGCTCCTAAATTTCCAAAACCTCACCATGCTTTCCACATAAATGCACCTGACTCTAGCTGAGCACAAAAGTTCAACCTTACTGTGCTCCCAGAAGGAAAGCTAACTGTACTTGGGCTTCCCTTAAAGGACATAAAAATACAGAAGTCAGTAGAACAATATAGATAAATACAGAGTTTATATGCTGAAGTATAAACTACTTGAAAGGAAGACTCTTTCTATAACAGCCATCTTTATATCCATTGTATCTTACAAAGTCTGACAGTAACTTATAAATTCTTTAGTAAAATACATATCAAGGATAAGTTAAAACTGAACAAGTATTTCATATTCATGTACTCTTACAGCAAACAAATATTTCCTCTGAACAAAATGTTGAGTTGTGTCCTATTAATAAACAGAAAAAGAAACAATCAATTTTAACATTAATATTCTTCAAGCGCCCATGAGCCAGTTACTCTGAAATTTCACCAAAACTGTTAGTTTTTCTTATTTTTTGTAGAATTCACAGCTGCAACTCTTTTCTACATATAGTCTCATTGTCAGTCTTCAAAGCATTATTATGCTCTTTTCTTTCTTGCATTTAGCTTTATATAATGTGTAGTAAACTGAGAAAGAATGACAAATTTCATTCTTGAAAATAAAGAATAGGGATATATGTTCATTAATTAAGAAGATAGAAGTGAAAATTCATAATAGATTTGGAGAAACTGAGGGAGCTTTCATAATAAATTAGAAAAGAATTTGATAAACAATCTAAGACAAAATAAGGGGTGTAGATAGTTTGGGGTTTTTGTTTGCTTGCTTTTTTTTTTTTAGTTTTTTGAGACAAGAGTCTAAATATGTAGCTTTGGCTGTCTGGAAGCTCTCTATGTAGACCAGGCTAGCCTTGAACTCAGAGATATCTGCTGCTTCACCTCCCTATTGCTGGCATTAAAGATGTACTCCACTATGCCAGCTATGTAAGAGATACAGATAATTTAAGCATACAACATAGGTAAAAATTCATAAATTATTTGTTTCTAATTGTGAATTATATTTTAAAATTCAACATTTCCTTTTTATTTACCATCTAAGTTTTATTTTTGAGATTATATTGTTTTTATTTATTGTTCTTTCACAAAATACATCTCTACAGTAGTTTCCCCTCTCTCCATTCCTCCCAATGCTCCCCCTCAAGATCCAGCTATACCACTCTTAAGACTGTATTTTAATTACAATATTTCTCCCTTCCCTTTCACCCTCCATACCTACCCATATATTCCTGCCCATTTTTGGCCTCATATTTTATTAATTGATATACCATGCATGTATTCATATATAAATAGACATGTAAAAATGTCATATATAAATTATCTATATCATGTATATATTTACATGTATATAACATATGTATTTACACAAAACACACACATACATATTGTCTCAAATATAACCTGCTGAGTCTGTCTAATGTTACTTGTATGTATGTTTTCATGGCTGACCATTTGTTCCAGATTTTATTAAAAGCTAATTCATAAGTTATAAACAAGTTACATTTATTTGCATATAAATGTTCTTTTTCTTGTTTAATTTGAGAAAAATGATTGTTCACATGAAAAAAATAATTGCATATAACTCTCAAATTCTTAATTTCTGTCTTCTTGAAAAGATTTCTTCGTGGTAGCATTATTTAGATATGGATACTTATTCTTATATAAAGGGATTTTTAATACTATGGGAAATTAGAAATAAAGACTTACCTATTGAGAACATGTAATTATAATTATGAATAATTGTATAATTATAAAATAAACTGATAGGAATAAATCTGACTACTCAATATATAATAATAAATATAATTGTTTTTGTGAGAACCTCACTTGGCATTTAGAGTTTTGTTGATCACAAAATTAATTAACCTGCTCATTCATGAGAGAATAATAAGAAACTAGAACAGACCACACAATAAATTAGAAGATCTTATTAAAGTATGGTCTTTGTCACTTTCCCATAAAAATCTTAACTTTTTAAAAGAAATCAGGAAATGTTTTCCTGTAAGTTCTGAGGGGAATTAAAAGTATTCTTGAGAGAGTTAGAGGCTGGCTTGACCTCACTTTATTAGTTGTAGAACCAGTACAGGAACCTATAATAACATATCTGGGACAGCAGCAGTGCTTTCATGAGGCAGCATGGTGTTAGGTACGCAAAGCTCTGCCAGTGAGCATATAAAGCCTCTCAGACTCATCACTAATCAAATCTGCAAGTCTTTAAGACCACTTCCAGTGTGGGGATCCATACCTTGAGTATGCACATTTAAAAAGAAAACTATAATTTGATAAATGAGACTTTTTCCACTGTTTGAATTTATAACTTCATGTATTGGCCATAAAGGGGTATGATTTTAACAAATTGCTAAAACATTACAAAAGTTGACACATCTCATTAATTATATGAAAGACTAGGAGTCAATATTATTGGAAATGTTAAGATAAAAGATAGATTTTGGATCTACTCAAAAAAGAGAGAGAGAGAGAGAGAGAGAGAGAGAGAGAGAGAGAGAGAGAGAGAATATGGATATGATAAGATAAAAGGGAGATTATTAAATCTACTTTTAAAAAGGAACTACTTGTTTTAAATAAGATAAATAATAAAAATTTTTGTCTGAATTTGTCAAATGATAATGGACTGGACATTGTTAACATATGTCATGGAGGTTTTTATCTGAATCTGTCCAATGTTAATGGACTAGATATTGCTAATATAATTCTTGACTGTATATATGGTATATACTTATTGGATATAGGTTTTCTTTTGTTAGTTATAAGCTTTTTAAGTATTAGACAAAAAAGGGAGAAATGTGGTAATACTGTGTTCCCAATATATTGTGAACACTAATAAACTTATCTGGGATCAGAGAACAGAACAGCCATTAGATATAGAGGCCAGAAAATGGTGGCACACACACCTTTAATTCTAGCATTCCGAAGGCAGAGATCAGTCTGGATCTCTGTGAGTTCAAAGACACACTGGGAACAGTCAGGCATGGTGACACACACCTTTAATCCCAGGAAGTGATGGCAGGAAACAGAAAGGTATATAAGGTGTGAGGACCGGAAACTAGGGTCTGGTTAAGCTTTTAGGCTTTTGAGCAGTAGTTCAGCTGAGATTCATTTGGATAAGGACTCAGAGACTTCCAGTCTGAGAAAACAGAATCAGCTGAAAAATTGCTGAGGTGAGGTAGCTGTGGCCTGTTCTGTCTCTCTGATCTTTCAGTGTTCACCTCACTATCTGGCTCCAGGTTTGTTTTTTATTAATAAGACATTTTCTTTTAAAATTCATGCTACAACTATTGTCATTTCTATATACAGTGAAAAAAATTAAAAAACCATAAGGTTCTTAATTTTTAAATTCTCTCACTAATAATAAACGCATTCATTTTCTTCTCTAAAAGTGATACATGTGCTTTGTTCATTTGCAAGGAAACTCCTTTGGAACAGTATGAATAGCAACTGTGGGTCAAACTTCAGGTATTCTGGGGTAGAGGTTGTGAATTTCATTCAAAATTCAAAAAGGTGCATGTAAAGATTAATATTTATCGTTCATTTGTAACAAAGATGTCACAAGTTGGGTATATATTGATATTCAGTTAAACTGTTTACTTGCTCTCTGAGTCAGTTTTCAATTGAAAGAAGACAAAATATTCCTAGATTCAAGCACAGTTTTAAAGAATTCTAAGTTAAAAATGGCCTGATACAGTCTTGAAGAAATAAAAAATATTTTAAAATTACCTTCCCAAGTGAAAAGGAATTTTTTTTTTGGTGAGTAAGAATGAATTATAGAGAGTTTGACCTTCAAAAATGTGAAAGTTTTTTTTCCTACTGGCAGTTTTATCAAGTAAATCTATAATTCAGATTTAAAAGACACAGCTTTACTAAGATATGTAAGAGTTCAGCATGTGAACTCACACACTTCCTTCCTGTAAAACAATAAAACTTGACTTCATCTTAGAAACTAAAAGAGAACAGATAAAAAGAAAGATGTGATATTTGAAATGCTACAGAAATAACTGTGAGTTTTAAATGTTGCATTTGGTAGGAGAGAGGAGATTCAAGATTGGGAAGGAATTGATCTAAATGAGATGAGTATGCTGAAGCCCTCTATAAAGAATGGCTTCAAAAACTGATTAAAATTCAAGCAATAGTGACAGTCAGCCCAATATAGGAACAAACAAAAAATAAATTTAAAAGGATGTGACTAAATGCCTCCTGACAGCCTCAAAGGAAGATGAAAGCACTTAGAACTGTAACCTCTATTGGAGAAATGAAGTGAATGATTGTAGCCCATTATTCAGAAAAACATGTGGCTGTATATTTAAAAAATTTCCTCTTAATCGTCAAAAATTTCATAAAAGAAATGCAGTCAGAATACACAAACTAGTGATATTTTACTCCATGCTAACATAAGCTGTTACCTACTCTTAGAGTATGTCTTCATTTGCAAGGAGGAAGACAAAATTACAAAACAGAATATCCCAAGTCTTAACACTATAACTTAACCTACTGTTTTTTTTTTTTTCTTTTATACGTGTCTTGCTTCCACTTGCTTCTTACCTCCCATCACTGGAGCTCACTACTCACTGGTTTCCAGATCCCTGCTTCTGAAAGCAGCACACTTCAGTAATGAAAAACATTGTTTTACAAGAAAGCATGATTGCTATCCAATGGGTGTATCAGATCCTTCTGAAAATATACATTACTTATTTCTAGTGCATTATTAGCCTTATTTCACATGATTATTCAGGCTGTCCCTGTGATCTTATGATGTTCCATCTATCTGTTACATATAATCCTCAGTGATCCTTTCTACTGTAGCACAATTGCCCATGCTGACTTTTCAAGTTCTACATCACTTAAGTAACCCATAATCACAAGGTGTGACAATATTTATACCTCATATACAAACTAACATACATATACTGATATCTATCCGTCCTTATTCAAGATAGCTACAAGAAAGGCACTTCTGTGTCTACACTTAATCACTATAATTTCTACCCTGAACAATAACACTCATAAGAAAATTTCACATTCAATGAAACTTTGAAGGTTTCAGTGTTTGTTGTCAGTAGAATAAAGTGTTAACTGACAAACTAAAAAATGTCATGCCTATAGACTTAGCTGTCTAGGAGAGAAGAAATAACCATAAACAATTATTTTTATTTTATATTTCAACATACACTGTGAGAGCTGACATACAGTATAAGTTCATTTAACAGAAAGAGATTCATGTGTTCAAGAGTACCACATGAAGTCACAAAGCAAAAATGGAGATGCCAAAAGTACACTGACATGACCAAATTGTTTTGGAAAGAGGATTAATCTAAGGCAAGTGCTTTCTGAGTTTAGGAAACAGTATACTATTGCTAAATCACAGATGATGAAATTACTTGCAGAGTAAAATAAGCATCACAGTAAGGTTATTATCTTTTATGATTTCAGAAAAAGGACCAGGGAAGATTTTAATACATACCTCATTGACTCATTGCTTAAGCTTATTTCTGTTTTCAGATTGACTGCTGACCAATGTCTTTTTTCTTGTTTTTCCAGAACGTTTTACTCTTTTTCTTTCCAGGCATGCCACTGGTCATAAATTGTTTGTCTTGTTTCTCTTGATTTAGGAATTCGATTAAATATTATGTAAGTTTAGCCCAAGATCTGATACTGGGGCAATTTTAAGTTCATTTCTACTAACAGAGATGTCCAATTCATCATTCATGTGTAGTATGCCCTTCAAAATCGATTATATGCTACATTATATATGACATTTAAAAATGTTTATCTTGTCCTTAGTTGGATGTAATCTCTTCAGTGATGGGAAGGAGATCCTTCTTTCTTTACCCTTTGGCACCTAGAAAGGGCAAAATATAGCATACATTCTCACTACTGAAATATTTCAAGTAGCTACTGAAATACACTTGAGTTAATAAACTTTTCAAGAAAAAAGTCACTGAACTTGAAAATCCATTCTCACAGCTTGCTCTTGCCTTCAACTCCACAATAGTTCTACAGTCACAGAGGTGAGAGATGCTTACAAATATTTGTCAGCTAAAGGGTTAAGTGAGAAAATGAAGTTGTAGACGGAGTCTTTCTCTAGACACAGGAAAGGACTGATAAGATATTCTATCCTAGATAGTCAGGAATTATAAGCAATGACAACAAAACCTGACTAAATCACTGTTGCCTGATACTGTACATAGATTTGGAATTTGTAGTCAGTGCTCTGAGAGCTCATGTGCAGCTCAGTTAGTAAAGTATCCTCACATGCAGAAATCCCTGGACATGGTAGTACATACCTGTAACCTCAGCACTTTAATCTGCAATCAGACCAAGTATTTGATGTCATCTTCAGCTGCATATAAATTTTAGCCTACCCTGTTATATATAAGATTCTGTCTAAAAAGAATTAAAATAAGTTGGTATAGCTAATAAAGAAAAGATTAGTGTTCTCATAAGTAACTAAATTTATTTAATGTCTTACTTGATGACCCTTACAGTACTTAATTGTTCTACCTAACTGCCTCTGTGTACATTGAAGGAAATGACTTAGTGAATTTCTATGATAATATCATAATACAATAATCCTATTAGAGATTTACTCTCTGAATAATTTTGAGAATGAAAATCATGGACTTGGGATGCAAATATTGATGAAACAATAACCATTGTGTGATTCGTTTTGATAATATACCATTGTCTAATGAAATGTAACTTTTATTTAAAAATTTTTTTCAACAAATTTTTATTTTTATTTACATTACAAAGTCTGTTAGATATTCTAACTAATTTTTCCTTGTGATAATTAAGATACTTCTATGACATTAATAAACTAACAATTGCAATTTATCACTTTTGGTTTTATAATTAGAGTCAAATAATAGAAAAAATTAAAAGTATAATTACCTATTAATAATGTGCATGCTGGTGCACAATCTAAGGAATCACAGTTACACTTGTAAATTGTAAGCCTGTCTCACACTTATGATGAAGTAGTAGCAATACACCATACTAATTGGCCTAGCTGGACACTTTGAATTAAAGTGTATAACATTAAAAGTTTTAATGATGAACACACTGGACTCTGAGATTTTATCTTTCTAAGCTTGAGAAGTACTGAAAATGTGGTATCTTCACTCCTGTACAGTAATCCTTTGGGATTTTTTTGTGAGTAAAATAACTTTGGGGCCAAAATAGTGTCTGATTAATGGATATTAACCAGAGTGTCCCAGTGCTTACTATGAGCACTAACACATGTACTGATGTTAACACATGCAAAGGGACAGAGTATGTTAAAGCCTGTTTCTCCTTTTTCTCAGTCTTCTCTGCCTTCTAAAGACTTTCTCTTCTGCTTTGCTAAACCCTGTGTCCTTCAAAGTCCAACTTCTCTCAGTGGACAACTAATGTTATTTTCTTCCTTGTCTAAATTTCTATGTGCTTAGATCTTTCAAGTAATATCTAGAAGTCAGTATAATATTTACATAACTGATATGATTTAACTGCTAGACAGAGTGGCATTTTGAACAAAATCACCTTATGTGTCTAATATAAGTAAATGGCTTCCTGTCTGATATAATACAAAGCACAGTGGTGTTTGAAAACAGAGTTCCTAATGGCATTAACAATTATTTGAGACGGTGGTTGGATTAATGACTAGAAAAGCAGGGTATCATTGTCACACCCCTTTGAAATTGAATAAGTGAAAAATCATACTGAGTGGAATCGTAAGTTTACAGCCATTTGGCCCCCTTTAGATGTACTGATATTGTGATCCCTATTCAGGGAGCTACACACAGCACAGGAGAATCTTTCAGTTATACCAAGACAAGACAAATCATGAAGTTAACATCTGCAGTGTTTACCACAAATGTGACTTAGGCTCTTCTGTCTATGATGTCGTAAGGAACTCTGATATTTTCTTGTTTATGAATAGTTTGAGAATTGTACATTTATCATGGTGTAGGCTAACCTCTTTCATCTTATATCAAAGGTGTATGTGACTAAGCTTAAAAAATAAATCAAGTAAGTGCTTAAGAAACCCGTTGAGCAATGCACTATTACAAACAGATCCTTCTTAGCAGGATTATAAGCAACATTAACTAACAAGCACGATTTGAGGATCAGTGAGATGGCTCAGCGGGTAAGAGTGCTTGCTGCCAAGCCTGGGGACCCGAGTTCAAGCACCCCAATCTACACAGTGGAAGAAGAAAACAAGTTCTGTCAAGCTGATCTCTGATATCTACAAACTTACCATGACATTTGTTGACACCCATTCCCACACATCTAATAAATGTAAAAATAAATGAATAAATAAAAACCTTCAAGGTCAGTGTCCTAGCGCTCTGTCACAATCTTCTTGAACACATACCTGTTGGCTTTGACATCACTGTGATCATGAATAAATCCCTACCTTTATATTCTTTGGGGCAACTCAGCGGTTAGCCGGATTAAATTATGACATTGTGGTCGAAATTATTTCTTCGGGACATGTTTGGACTGCTCCTAGAATTACACAGTATCTTGGATTAATGAGTTGTATGTAATATGTAATTTTGTGGTTAATAGAATCATAGATACTTGTCCACAGTGCCTTGTTGAACACACACACAAATGCAGCTTTGTAGATGGAATACAGAAATATCTATACTTAGCGTCCACCTGAAAAATGAATATTTTCAGCCAGGCGGTGGTAACACATGCCTTTAATCCCAAAAGCACTCAGTAGGCTCACTCTGTGAGTTCGAGGCCAGCTTGGTCTACAGAGCAAGATCCAGGACAAGCACCAAAACTACACAGAGAAACCCTGTTTCGGAAAAAAAAAAATGAATTTTTTTTCCTGTCAATCATGTTTGGATCTATCCTAAGTCTCTGGGCTATCCAGCATCTGGTTCCTGGCCATCCAGGCAGTGTTGAGCATGTTTTCTCTCTCCTGTTCTGGGCCTTAAGTTGCAGTAGAACAAATTGGTAGTTATCTTGCAGGTAGAATAAATTGTAAGGTGAAGGCTTTATGACTGACTCTCAGTCCCACCATTGGAAGTTTTGCCAGGTTACATAGGATGATGGGTTCAGGATCCATATCCCCCATTACTACAAGTCTGCTAGATTCACCTACATCAATTCCAGGGAGTTTCCACTACACTATATTCTTCTATACTGGTAAATTGGTTCCTAGCCCAGTTGTCATCAGAGAGGTTTCTTCCAGCAACTGATAGGAACAGATGCAGAGACTCACTACCAAACACTAGATGGAGCTTGGAGAACCCTGTGGAAGGTGGGGTGGGGATTGGAGGGTTGGGGTGTAGGATGCAGAGTGGTTGAGGATACCACAAGGACATGGCCCACAGAAACAACTAAACAGGACTCATAGGGGATCATAGAGACTGCAGCAATAATCTTAGTGCATTATGGTCTAAGCTAGGTCCTCTACATGTATGTTAAGATTATGTAGCTTGACATTCTTGTAAGACTCCTAACAGTGGGAGCAGGCTATCTCTGTTTCTTTTGTCTGCTTTTGGGACCCTTTTCTTTCTATTAGGCTGCCACATCCAGCCTTGATATGAGGGTTGGTGCCTAGTCTTATTATTATGCTGTGTTCAGTTAATAAACCTGGGAGGCATGCTCTTTTCTGAAGAGAGATAGAGGAGGATTGTATATGGGGGGAAAGGTGTGTTAGGGGAAAACTGTAGTTGAGGTGTCAGGTATGACAGAAGAATAAATACAAAATAAAATAAGTGCATATTTAAATAATTTTTCAAAAGGCAGAGCAACAAAAATGTAAATAAAATATAATTATATCTATTATTTGTTAATTTCATACATGCATGCATATGTATACATTGTATTTTGAGCATATACAACCTCTTTACTCTTACCATCTTATCCTAGAAGCTTAATTGTAAAAAGTTAATTAAAATGTTAAATTATATGTCTATATATTGTACCGCAATAAAAGTTTTTAAATAGGTGCTTTAAAAATGTAGTTAAACTACCTTAGTCATTGTCCTAAAATATTAGGTTTTTCAATTATCAATAACACAAATAAAAGCATTAAAGAGAACATACAATTAAATTAAACATAATTAACTTAGAACACACAATTTTAGATGCTAATTTAAAATTTTTATTCTTATATCTCACACAATACAAGAGAGTATGAATAAGCTTTTATTTATTTATTTATCTGATTATTTATTTATTTATTTATTTATTTATTTATTTATTACAAACTATATGGCAATGGCAGGCTTCTTGTTATCTACTTCTTCTATCTTAAATTAACCCATTTCTGTTAGTCTATACTTTGCCACATGGCTTGTGGCTTACCAGTGTCTTTACATGTTGCTTCTCATGGCAACAGCTGGCAGTGTCTCTCCCCCAGCCTTCCACTTCCCAGAATTCTCTTCTCTCTTGTCCTGCCTATACTTCCTGCCTGGCCACTGGCCAAACAGCACTTCATTTATACAGAGCAATATCCACAGCACTTCCCCTTTTCTTTTTTTTTTTAAAGGAAGGTTTTAACTTTTACATAATAAAATTACATATAACAAAACAATTATCAAGCAAGAATTATAGTTAAATATCTAGTCTATTTGTTTCGGCAAAATTAAACAAAATATTTTATCTATCCTATATTTGTGAGTCTAAGGTTTTATATCTAACTTATCTTTTATCATAACTAAGGAAAATTATACCTAACTAGTCTTCAACTACATCAAAGACCTCAGAAGGATATATTATTACCTGAGAAACAGGAGAAGGATGCAAGCAACTTTCAGGAGTCTTGCAGGGTAGACAGAGACAGCTGGCAGCCTGGACAGTCATCCAAAGTTCCTTTGTAAAGTTGGGGCATTTGTCTTCAGCCCACAGGGCTAGAGTCTTTTGGTCACTTCTCTCAGTGTCCTGTAGAATGTCTGGCAGTTTCCTCTGCGAAGCAGGAACCTGAAGGACCATTTTGTCAAGCAAAGTTTAGTGGTCACCTTTCTATGGGTCCTGCATGTCCAGTCGATCAAGCAGTTCAGACAAGAACAGTTTTTTTCCCAAATGGCTATTTTTGCCAAGGTGAAGATAAGATACGAAGTGTCTTCAATGTCCATCCTCCACCCTGAAGTAAATTGGTGCTGCCAGGAGCAGACATGTCTCACTGTCCAGAAAGTTTAAATTTTAAAAATATTTTAAATGCCATATTCTGTAGGTCTTTGAAGTATTTGAAGATTACCTATCTATCTGAAATATTTCTATGTATACCTAGAAGACTTAACTAACATGGCTATGAGTATGATTATCATAGATGACTAATTATTAATCTATTTTTAATTATCCATTACAATTTAAAATGAGCTATACAAACATAATACCTTAAACATGAGTAGAAATATACACACACTATAACAAAATTAACTTTAAGTTTGTATCAAGAGACTAAAATCTATACCAGTATAAAACATTTTAAACAAGTTGTTGCTCTTTAGAAGTTCTTTAATCTACCCTTTCATCCTATTATATCTATATCATATCCCCTTTTCTTCTTTAGAAAGAGATAGCATATTTTTTATATTTTTCTTATGTATGCCAGTTTTTAATTGGGTTGTTTTCTTGATGCCCAGTTTTTATTTATTTATATATTTATTATTATTATTATTATTATTATTATTATTATTATTATTTATTATGTGTTTTAATTTTATACATCAGCCATGGGTTCCCCTGTCCTCCCCCGTCCCGCACCTACCCCCACCTACCCCCAGCCCCTCCCCTCCATTCCCATCTCCTCCAGGACCAAGACACCCCTGGGGACTCATTTAAGCCTGGTGGATTCAGTACAGGCAGGTCCAGTCCCCTCCTTCCAGGCTGAGCATGTGTCCCTATGTAAGCCCAAGGTTCCAAACAGCCAGCTCATGCACCAAGGACATGTCCTGGTCCCACAGCCTGGGTGCCTCCCAAACAGATCAAGCTATTCAATTATCTCACTTATCCAGAGGGCCTGATCCAGCTGGGGGTTCCCCAGCCGTTGGTTCATAATTCATGTGCTTCCATTCGATTGGATATTTGTCCCTGTGCTTTTTGCAATCTTGGATTCATCAATTCATGCTCTTGCAGTCCCTCCTCCTTCTCGACAGTTGGACACCTGGAGCTCCACCTGGGGCCTGGCTGAAGATCTCTGCATCCACTTCCATCAGTTATTGGATGAGAGTTCCAAGACTACTGCTAGGATGTTTAGTCATCTGATCACCAGACTAGGTCAGACAGCATTTCTCTGTGTAGCTTTGTGCCTTTCCTGGAACTCACTTGGTAGACCAGGCTGGCCTCGAACTCACAGATGTCCACCTGACTCTGCCTCCTGAGTGCTGGGATTAAAGGTGTGCACCACCACCACCTGGCAAAAACTAGCCTTAGAAAATACTCAGTAGTCTTTTTTGTTTTTGTTTTGTTTTTTGGAGCTGAGGATCAAACCCAGGGCCTTGTGCTTGCTAGGCAAGCACTCTACCACTGAGCTAAATCCCCAACCCTGAATAAGTATTTTTAAACAGTTAAAATACTTCAAAGAAATCTATTCATAAACTTTTCTAGTTCATACTCACATATTATTACACTATAAATTATGTCTTCCTGTTCATATTTCATACTAGAGCTCAAATTACACATAAAAGTGAAAAACTAACAAGAAAATAAGGAACCTAGATGTCAAACCACTAACAGAATTCCAAACACATTTTCAGCTTCTTACTGCTTGAGCATAGGGGTTTCATTAAAAAATGACACCACTCCGAACATACATGGACTTTAAGGGAAAACGTTGGTTTTCTTTTCACTTGGAGTTCAAATCAATAAATAAACATATAACTGAAGGAAAGTTATAAAATTGGTAGATTTTCCAGTATTTAATTAATTATTAAAATCACAATATTAATTATGATTTCATTGCTGTCAGTATTTGAGATGTGAGGTCCAATTTAATTTTTTAAAAATTTTATTTATACTTATGTTTCTCCTTTTTTATTCATTTCTCTCTTCCCACAATATTTGCATTTGTATTGTATGAAATTGGGTAATGTGACAAGTAAAACAAAAGTGAAAAATGATGCTCTCTATTTAACATAAAGATGTTCCAACTAGTTCAGAAATTTCACAGCTTCCTTTCTGCTTTCTTTCTTTCTTTCTTTCTTTCTTTCTTTCTTTCTTTCTTTCTTTCTTTCTTTTGTTTTTGATTTCTCCTTCTATCCTATGTCTCCTTCTTCGAATGAAACTTTTTTATAAATCTTTGCTCACCAAGTCATAATACATACAGCAAGAAGTTACAGGGAGAGAAGGGGAGGGAAAAGAAAAGGGAGAGGGAGAGGGAGAGAGAGAGAGAGAGAGAGAGAGAGAGAGAGAGAGAGAGAGAGAGAGAGAGAGAGGCTTCACAATGCACTTTTTTTCCCTGGGAAGACCAGAACAAAAGGAGACACCAGTTGCCCTTGAATGCCACATTTCAGAAATGTTTTCTGTGTAGGTTGGCAGTAATTGCTTCGCTGAGTCTGTATTTTGTCTGACATTTTGCCACCATTAGGCAAACATTATTCTTTTGGTTGGTATTTGTTCAGTAAGTGGTATACTCAGTGGTTGTTGATTTATATGAGGCAAAATCTCTTCTTGGTGGCCTATGCTAAATTACTATCAGGGACTTTTAATTTTTACACAATAGATACAGGTGACTAAATCTTCAGTGTTCTACCTTTCTATGAGATAAAGCCTTATTCCTTATTCATTGTGCCATGCACAGCAATCTACATTTATAATAAAAAACGCACTCATGTACTGATCCATCGGCTGAAATGTCTTCACATATTTTGTTATTTCCAAGTGTATGTTCAGAGTAAATATGTCTTAGTTGAGGGATTTGTTTTGGTAGGACCATTTAGACATTACTGCTCAGAATAGTTATGTATATTTTTGCTTTCGATAACCTAATTCAAGTGAATGTACTTACAGTTCTACACAAAATTTGTACCAAATTTTCCCAAATAGTTAGAAAGAGAATTCAACATCACTCTGAAATGCATCGTGGCTAGGAAAATGAGTAATAAGTCCTGCGTCTTTTAATTCAATTTATGAAGAAGTTTTCAAGTTCAAGTGGGGTTGCAAATGGAGGGGGAGCTCATATTATGAAAATGCTAGGTTGTGTGTGGGTTTGTGAGATATTTAAAGAACATTCAGCCCACCATAAAAGAATATGCTTTCATCTCTGCACTTCATAGAATTTTCTCCAAAACTGACCATATATATTCATGAATAAAACAAGTTTCCACACTACAAGAAAACTGAAATAACTCCTGCATCCTATCAGACTGCCATGGATTAAAGGTTGATATCAACAGCAACAGAGATGACATAACTATTCAATATAGTACATTGAAGTCTTAGCTAGAGCAATAAAACAATTGAAGGTAATTAGGGATACAGATTGAAAAAAAAGTCAAAATTATCTTTATTTGCAGATGATATGATAGTATACATAAGTGACTGTAGTGATATATTGTGTACCCTAATAAACTTATTTGGGGATCAGAGAAAAGAGCCAGCTACTAGATTAGAGATAGAGGCCAGAGAGTGGTGACACACACCCTTAATCTTATCACTCAGGAAGCAGAGATCCATCTGGATCTCTGTGAGTTCAAGGCCACACTGGAAACAGAGCTAGGCAGTGGTGGCACATACCTTTAATCCCAGTACTGGGAAGTACACAGACCTTTAATCCAAAGGCATGAGGAAACAAGAAGTCTCTGTCTTGAGACTGAGAATTTTGTAGAGGTAAGAACTTGTGGCTGACATGTTCTGCTGTTCTGCTTCTCTTATCTTTCAGCTTTCACCCTAATATCTGGCTCTGGATTTTTTTTTTTTTATTATAAGACCTTTTAAGATTTTTGTTACTAAGATAAGAGGTATACTTTGTTTGGAAGTTGCTTGTTTGTACTTCCTGCTTACTCAATATTATTTCCTTCTTGGGTATCTGAGGGATTTGAAGATTAGATAGTTATAGTTTTCCTTAGCAAGTTCAGAAAAGAAACTCACTAAGAGGTGTATAAGTATATACATTTGAAAGACACCAAAAGCTAGTTCTAGGTTGGTAATACAAGTTAGGTTAAAAAGCGAATTAGGTACATTTTGGACTCACCAAAATAGGCTAAATTATGGAGGGTTTTTTTTTTGTCTGAATTTGTCAAATATTTATGGGATGAACATTGTTAAAGTAATTCTTGATATTTATATTGTATATACTTATTGTATATAGTTTTTCTTATATTAGCTATAAACTTTTATTATTTTAGACAAAAAGGGAAATGTGGTGATATATTGTGCACCCCAATAAAACTTATCTGGGGATCAGAGGACAGAGCTAGCCACTAGATTAGACATAGAAGCCAGATAGTGATGGCACACATCCTATCACCCAGGAGATCTGTCTGGATCTCTGTGAGTTCAAGGCCACACTTGGAACAGAACCAGGCATGTTGGCACACACCATTAATTCCAACACTTGAGATCTCATGCTTTTGCTTGGGAGGCACACATGCCTTTAATACCAGGAAGTAAGGTGTCAGAGAAGAATACTGAATAATGAAACAGGAACTCATTGTCTTGAGGCTGAAGATTTTCTAGAGGTAAGAGCATGGCTGGCTTGTTCTGTTTCTCTGATCTTTCAGGTTTCACCCTAATATCTGGCTCTGTTTTTTTTTTTTTATTAATAAGACTTTTTAAGATTACAAGTGGCCTTAAAATTACACCTATCCTCTAGCTGATAAATACTTCCAGGAAAGTAGCTGGATATGAGAATAACTTACAAAAAGCAAACAAACAAACAAACAAAAAACAGTAACTCTACTATATACAAATGACAAATGGACTAAGAAAGGAAGCAGGGAAACAACACCTTTCACAATAGCCTCAAATAACATAAAATATCATTGAGTAAATTTAACCAATCAAGTGAAAAAACTTGTATGATAAAATTTCAAGTGTTTTAAGACATTGAAGAAGATATCAGAAGAAGGAAAGATCTTCGATACTTATGGATCAGTAGGATTAACATAGGAAAAATGACCATGCAAAGAAAAGTAATCTATAAATTCAGTGCAATCACTATTAGTTAGTTGAATCTGTGTGTTTTCTTGTGGTGTCCTTGGCCTTTCTTGCTTCCATAATCCTTCTTCCCCCTCTTCCACAGGATTCCCAGAGGTCTGCCTAATGTTTGACTGTGGGTCCATACATCCGTTTCTTTCAGTTTCTGAGTGAAGCCTCTCTGTTGACAACTGGGCTACAAATTGATCTATGAGTATAACAGAACATCTTTAGAAATTACTTCACAGATTTTTTTGTCAGTCTTGTTTGGTTCTATCGTAGGTCTCTGTACTGCCTAGCCTTTGGGTCCTAGCTCTCCAGGCAGTATTAGCAGTGGGCTCCCTCTCATGGTATGGGTCTCATTGGGACTAGTCATTGATTGGCCACATTTAACCCATCATATCTTGTAGGCAGGGCAAATTGTAAGTCAAAGGCTATGTGGCTGATTTGAAGTCCCTATACTTCCATTGGAAGTCTTGGCTGGTTATAGAAGATGGTCGGTTCAGACATTATATTTCCCATTGCTAGGAAACCCTCAGAATCAACTAACTTGGCCTCATGGAGCTCACAGAGACTAAACTGCCAACCAGAGAGCTTGCATGGGACTGACCTGGAAATTCTGTATATATGTTACCATTGTGTGCCCTGGTCTTCTTGTGGGGCTCCTAACTGTGGAAAAAGTGGCTGTCTCTGGCTATATGCTCCTACTGAGTTGGACCTTATACTCCTACTGAGTTGCCTTGTACAGCCTTAATAGGAGAAGAGGTACCTAGTCTTACTGCAATCTAACTTGATATGCCATGGCTGACTGATATATATGGGAGGCCTTCCCTTTTCTGAAGAGAAAGGAGGAGTAGATGGTGTCGGGGGAGAGAGGAGATTGGGGAAAAAGGTTGGGAGGAGAAAAGGGAGAGAGGGAAAATGTGATCAGACTGGGGAAAAATAATTAATTAATAAATAAAAAAAAACAACCCAATTCTTCACAGACCTTGAAAGGACAATTCTGAACTTCATATATAAAAGCAAAAAATCTAAACAATCCTAAATAATAAATAAAAAATAAAAGAACATATTGGAGCTTTTGCCATTTCCAATTTCAATTAGTACTGCACAGCTAAAGGGAGAAAAACCACATGTATTGGCATAAAAACAGATATGTTGATCAATGGAATCAAAATAAAAACACCAACATATATCTACACTTATAGCGGCACCTGACTTTTGATAAAGAAGACTTCTTCAACCAATGGTGCTGGTCATACTTGTAGCTGAAGGTTTTTTTGTGTCCTGCTTGGCCTGTGGTCAGGACAAATTACCCTCACTTGCTGGTCCCGCAGCCACTTGGACCCAAATAAACACACACAGGCTAATATTATTTTTAAGCTATGGCAATGGCAGGCTTCTTGTTATCTAGTTCTTATATCTTAAATTAATCCATTTCTATAAATCTATACTTTGTCATGTGGCTTTTGGCTTACTGGTACTTTTACATCTTGCTTCTCACAGTGGCATCTGGCAGTGCAAACTGGATACTACATGCAGAACACAAATAGATCCATACCTGTCACCTTGCATGAAACAAAATTTCAAATGGATCTGAGACTTCAACATAAAACCAGACACATTAAACCTGATAGAAGAGAAAGCGGGGAATAGCTTTGAATACATTGATAAAGGAAACAACTTTCTGAACAGAAAATGTATAGCACAGGCACTAGGATCAATATAATAAATGGGACTTCATGAAACTAAAAAGCTTCTGTAAGGCAAATGTCACTGTCAATAGGACAATGTGGCAGACTAGGGGATGGGGAAAGATTTTTACCAACTCCACTTCTGATCTAGGACTAGTATCTAAAATATATAAAGAAATCAAGAAACTAGATATCAAAAACCCAACAATCCAATTAAAATGGGAAACAGATCTAAAGAGAATTCTCAACAGAGGAATTTCAAATGGCTGAGAAACAATTAAAGAAGTGCTCAACATCTTTACCCATCTTATACCTATCAGAATGGCTAAGATCAGTAACACAAGTGACAGTTCATCTTGGCAAGGGTATTAACAAGGGGAATACTCCTCCATTGCTGGTGGGAGTGGAAACTTGTACAGCCACTATGAAAGCCAATATTGTGGTTCCTCAGAAAATTGGGAATTGATCTATCTCAATTCCCACTTATACCACTTTGGGGCATATGCCCAAGGGATGCTCCATCCTACCACAAAGATACTTGCTCAACCATGTCCATAGTAGCTTTATTCATAATAGCCAGAAACTGGAAACAACCTAGATGTCCCTTAAATGAAGAATGGATACAGAAATTGTGTTACATTTATATAATGGAGTATTATTCAACTATAAAAAAATGACATCATGAAATTTACAGGCAAATGGATGGAACCAGAAAACAATCATTCTGAGTGAGGTAATACAGCTCCAGAAAGATAAATATGGTATGTATTTACTTATAAGTGGGTAGTATCCATTGAATAAGTGAGAACATTGAAACAGAATGACCCCCATAGGGAGGTGTGACTTTGTTGAAGTAAGTGTTGCCTCGTTGAAGGAAGTGTGTCACTGTGGAGAGTGGGATTTGAGGTCTCCTGTGCTCAAAATATGCCCAGTGTCTCAGACTACTTCTGCTGCCTGGGGATCAAGATGTAGAACTCTCAGCTTCTTCTCCATCACCATGTCTTCCTGCATGCAAACAACCCAGACTGTTGCTAAAACAAAAAGTTGCTCTCTGCAAACGAACAGCAGGGTCTCCTTGTGGAAGACAACACCCACACAACTCCTTGAACATAGACCTACAATTGGTTCTGCCTGCAAAATATGCCAGGGCAAATAGTGGCACGGAACTTGTGAGAGTAGTTGACCAATGTCTGACATAAGGCCCACTGCACACACAAAAAAGAACCCATGCCAGTCACTGCTTGTCTGACCAAGAACCAGAGACTAGACTGCCTGTAGACCAAAGGTAAAACCAAACACCAGGGGGTCTGGATTAAAAGCCAAAGGGGATAGAAGGCACCAAGATAACAAAGTCATCTGAAGCAACTAAGCAATGCACATATGAGTTCACAGAGACTAAAGCAGCAAGCACAGGGCCTTCACAAGTCTGCATCAGGTCCTCTGCATATATATTATAGCTATTAGCTTATTATTTTCATGAGACTCTTAACTGTGAGAATGAGTGAGTCTTTGACTCTTGTGCCACTCTTGGGCCTCTTTTCTTCCTGTTAGATTATTATGCTCCACTTTGATATGATAGTTTTTGCTTTATCTCATTACATTTTATTTCTGCATTATTGGTTGTTGTCCTTTGGAAGCCTTTTCTATTATAATGAAAGACAGAAAGGAAGTGGATCTAGAGGAAAGGGTAGATGGAGATGAACTAGGAAGAGTGGAGGTAGGGAAAACTGTAATTAGGATACACTGTATGAGAAAAGAATATATTTTCAATAAAAGGAAAAATGTCAAAACAAAATAATGCAAACAGAAAACAAGCTCAGGTTTAAATGAGGTTTCAAAACCCTGAGTCAAACAAAGTTAAAAAAAAAAAAGTGGAGGGAGAGCATATATTGTAATGTGTGGGTTTCTGAGACGAATGTGTTCAGCCAACACTTTCCACCAGTGACATTTACTAGAATCAGACATCAAGGAAATATACTTTATGAAACGTTATAAGGACAAATTAAAGCTGTTGTGACAATATAGATCTCTTTTTTATATCTTGAAATACTCATAAAAAAGCCAATGGCACAGTAGCTGATAGTTAACTAGCAACAGATTGAAGCCTTGAGGTAAAGTACACTGATTGTAGATTGCAAAATAAACATAGAATAGGATCTCCCCAAAATTTTTCAGGTGCTACTTTGGAAAACTGGTAAAGAAGGAATTACTAATGACAAATTCACATGAAAGTTGTAGGTTGTATATGGGAAGTGCAGGGATACACAAGAATACTGAAAAGAAGAAGTGTGATGGGCCTATACAGAGATTAAAAGGAGATAAATGATAAGAGCATCAGTAAAGATGTGTTTATGGCTCTCTGAAGACAGTCAAATCCATGATCAGAGCAGGCTAGGCCTACACCAGTTGAAGCTTCTGTCTGCTAGTCCCCTAAGGTCCTATAGTCACGTGGAGATGCCCTTTATATGGTCTCCTGCTGATGTGATTTGTCTGCTCAGATTAACTCAGATCACTTCTTTATTTAAGACAACTGAATATGGACCTTAGTCAATTCTGAAAAATGCATTTTAGATAGTATTTCACTGAGTAACTAGAGACTACAGCCTAAATAAAGTGACACATAAAGCTGATCAGTAAGTCATCAAGATGAGTCAGTGGAAACGGTCAAGTCATGAGTCGCCTCTTGCTTTGCTTTGGCCTCCTGGTGGCCACTATGCTTGAAGTTATTGATGAAGTAGATAACTTGCTAACAAACCTGATTTGTGTCTCATCTGATAACCTAGACTTCTCTGTTTTGTCAGTTATGATTTACAAAGTTTGACCCCACTGAAAGGAGCATAGGTGACTGATGTTTTGAGTTACAAAGCAAAATAAGCGTATGAAACAGCAGTGTAGCAGGTGACATAAAATACACTGGTGGCAGACACGGAGAATTGACTTATATAGAAGCTAAAGAAAGTGCTGTTCCAGGCATAAAAAGTGTTAAGAGAAAACATCTACTCAAGTATTTCAGTAAGAAAAAAAAATGGAGTGGTGGTTCCCATGGTTACATAAGATGTTAAGAATTGGGGAGTGGTAAAACTTTAGACCAGAAGCTATGGGGACAAGAGTAAGAAGTTTTAATATTTATAACAATGAGACCATGGTAGAAATTAAACATAGAATATCATGGTTTCATCTTCAGTGATTACACTGATTTAATACTGGACAGATTATAACACATACATATGACTTTAGTTATGAGACAATGACAATCATGACTGTAGTTAGAGTTTTCCTGCCTGGCCCAGTCAGGACAAATCTCTCTTACCCGCCAGTCCCACAGTCGCTCAGACCCAACCAAGAAAGCACACAAAAACTTATATTGCTTACAAACTGTATGGCCGTGGCAGGCTGCTTGTTATCTACCTTTTCTATCTTAAATTAACCCATTTCTGTTAGTCTATACTTTGCCACATGGCTTGTGGCTTACCAGTGTCTTTACATGTTGCTTCTCATGGTAGCAGCGGCTGGTGGTCTCTCTCCCCAGCCTTCTACTTCCCAGAATTCTCTTCTCTCTTGTCCCGCCTATACTTCCTGCCTAGCCACTGGCCAAACAGAACTTTATTTACACAGAGCGATATCCACAGCACATGACAAAGAAAGAAAACGATGGCTTATGTTACTTCTGGTTAATTGGGACTAGCGAAAGGATCTACTGCAAATACATATTATACACATTGGCATAATGACAGAGTGGTGCTAGAGGGAAAAATACAGATACTTTAGATAACCAAAATTGTCATTGTATTTCAGTTTTAAGACAGGCCCAGGATGGTCAGGAATTTTCTTTGTGGCCAGGATGCCCTTGGACTTCTGATCTTCTTGCTTCCACCTGCTAAGTGTTGGAGTTACATGTATGTGTGCATTATCACACCTAATTTTATATGGTGCTTAGTACTGAACTCTACAGTGATAGATAAATACTCTACATTTCCATCACCTACTACAACTAACTGTGAAATGTCTAGCTCTCTCTGAAAATGGAAGAGAAATACATCATTCCTACTAGCTGCTAGTAATTTAGCTAGAAGACTAATTTTCATTTATCTCATAAATTGAATATAGTTTTCATATTTGGAGCAATGTAAATATCTGGGTCTAGAAAAAAACAATATAAATACATATCAAGACTTTGTATGATTTACAGAAGTGTTTTCAAATATTGTTAGATTGAGATATTTCTAGCTATATTGAAGAAAATTAGGAGGGAAAATTTTCACAATAACATGTTAGGATTTACAGGAGGAAAAATTCTAACATTTAAAAACCATGTTCTATAAAAATGCTAACTTGATTCCAAGATGATTTTCTGTACTTATCTAGCAGGCTTGTCTTACTGTGCCAGAATCCTACAGTGAGCTTTAGATGAACTGTGAAATGACTTGGAGGATTTTTAAGGTAACAAATCTGTGCCACAAAAGCAATTTCTCCTTAGCAAAACAACAGAAAAAGGAAATACCTGCACTGACATTTTCTTACTGTAAAATTGTCACAAGAAAATGAGTCTATTATTAGACATGTATTTCAAGCAAATCTCACTTAAACTTTAATGGGCTCACTTACATAGCAATGGGATTAGCTATAACTCAAAGATTGATTCAGTAGAATTAGTTTACCTTACATCAGCCCTTTTTATTCATATGGACCTGTAGCTACAGTACTTTTCTGTAAAGATCCATTGTTTTCCTGAGTCTTAATCTGCAGCAATGCAAGAAAAGCATCCCAACACGTGTGCAAGTAACAACAATCAAGAGGCAAAAGCAAAATGTAAGAAATAGTCATTTATCTTTTCATCTTTTTTAACAGATTAACATGTGGTAGTATATCTTTCCACAAAATAGTTTATTTACATGTAATAGTTGCAGTTTGCATACAATAGTTATAGGTAACATTTACATATTATTTATTAGATGTGGTGAGCAACATGCATTAGCAATTTTATCTATGAAATATGTCAGTTTCTATTTAGACCAACGCATCTTATACATGCACTAGAATAAGATTTTTAAATTATAAAATGTTGCTCAGTGGTAGAGCGCTTGCCTAGCAAGTACAAGGCCCTGGGTTCAATCCTCAGCTACACACACACAAAAAAAATGTGAATGGTAGATCATAAATAATTCTAATTTCTTAAGTAAAACTCATGAATACATCCATTATTGTTAAAAAATGTTATTACATCATACAGTGTAAGATGAACATAGAATATTGTCATTTAATTTAATTTGGTGAAAAACTTTCTACATTTTTTTACTGACAAATGATGACAGTTGGTTCAGATATACATAATCTTGAATTTGATAGATGGCTTTTGAATGCCCATTACATACATTTCTGGATTGAAGAGGAAATTATTGCTTAAAAAAAAACCTTGTAAATATTATAATTGAAAGTTAACTATAAATTATGAAAACAATTTAGATGTGCTTTCTGGAACACTATAGAATTCAAATGATTTGTACTTTTTCCATCACTCCTGCCTTGGTCAGTGTTATATTGCTGTGAAGAAACACCATGTCCATGGTAACTCTTACAAAGGAAAACATTTAGTTGGGCTACTTACAGTCCCAGGTGTTTAGTCCATTGTTGTCATAGGGGAAGCATGGTAGCATGCAGGCAGACATGATGCTGTAGAGGTAGCTGAGAGTTCTATATTCAGATCCACAGGCAGCAAGAAGAAACAGAGACACTGGACCTGGCTTGAGCTTTGGAAACCTCAAAGCCCATTCCACAGTGACATGCTTCTTCTAACAAAGCTACATCTACATTAGTAAGGCCATACATCCTAATAATGCCACTCACTGGTGAGCAAACATTGAAATCTATGAGCCTGTGGGGACCATTCTTATTCAAACCACCACAACTTTTAAACATCTTTATTACATTTTTTGTTTGTTTTTGTTTTTGTTTGTTTGTTTGTTTTGTTTTTTGAGACAGGGTTTCTCTGTGTAGCTTTGTGCCTTTCCTGGGACTCACTTGGTAGCTCAGGCTGGACTCAAACTCACAGAGATACACCTGGCTCTGCCTCCCGAGTGCTGGGATTAAAGGCGTGTGCCACCACTGCCCAGCTTGTTATTACACTTCTAAGGCCTGCCTCTGGCTTTCTTATATTTAAAAGTTGTACTACATCAAATAGGTCATTATTGCATTCTTACTCGGGTATCTATGTTTTTTTTTTTTATTCTGTTTCTAGATAGACCCAATTCTCATCCAAGTGTTGTCAGAAATCTAGTCAATGGACACTGTTGATTCACTCATCCCTTTGATCCAATTTAAGCCATAACCTTATTATATTTCTGTATCATGATATTATTCTAAATTTAAAAATAAAGAATTCTTACTATCTTATCAGTTTTATTTAAAAACATCTAATGGAACAAATAATATTTAATTTTAATAACTATACTATTAATATTTTAAAATGTTTATTATTATTATTATTATTATTATTATTATTAAGAAATTTTCTATTCATTTTATGTACCAACCACAGTTTTCCCTGTTCTCCTTCCTCTTATCCCCCATACTTCCTCCCCAATTCACCCTCCATTCCCACCTCCTCCAAGGCAAGGTCTCCTATGGGGATTCAGCTCAGCCTGGCAGATTCAGTTGAGGCAGGTCCGAGCCCCTGCTCCCTGCACTAAGGCTGTACAAAGTGTTTCACCATAGGCACTAGGCTCCAAAAATATGGCTTATGCACTAGGGATGGGTTCTGATCCCACTGACTGGGGGCCCCCAAACAGTTTAAGCTAAACAACTGTCTTGCCTATCCAGAGAGTCTAGTTCAGTACCATGGGGGTTCCTCAGCTATTGGTTCACAGTACATGTGTTTCCACTAGTTTGACTAGTTGTCTTTGTACTTTTTCCAATCATGATCTGGATGTCCCTTGCTCATAGAATTCCTCCTCTCTCTCATCAACTGGACTCTTGAAGTTTGGCCTGGCACCTGGCCATAGATCTCTGCATCTGCTTCCAACAGCCACTGGATGAGGGTACTATGATGACAGTTAGGGTATTTAGCCATCTAATCATCAGAGTAGGCCAGCTCAGGGACCCTCTCAACTGTTGCCAGTAGTCTAGGGTGGGGTCATCCTTGTGGATTCCTGGGAACTTCCCTAGCACTCTGTTTCTCTGTATTTCCATGATGTCTTCATTTATCATGGTATCTCTTTTCTTTCTCTCCCATTCTTTCCCTGTTCCAGCTTGAACCTCCCATTCCCCTATGTTCTCAACCCCCATCCTTTGCCCTCAATTACCACCCTTACCCCCAGTTTGCTGATGTAGATCTCATCTATTTCTCCTTTGCTGGGTAATCCATAAATCCTTCCTATGGTCCTCCTTACTAGCTAGCTTCCCTGGAGCTGTGAGTTGCAGTCTGGTTATCATTTGCTTTACATCTAGTATCCACTTATGAGTGAGTACATACTATGTTTGTCCTTATGAATCTGGGATACCTCACGCTGGATGATACTGTCTAGTTCCATCCATTTGCCTGCAAATTTCATGATGTCATTGTTTTTCTCTGCTGAGTAGTACTCCATTGTGTATCTGTACCACATTTTCCTTATCCATTCTTCAATTGAGGGGCATCTAGGTTGTTTCCAGGTTCTGGCTACTATGCATAATGCTGCTATGAACATAGTTGAGCATGTGTCCTTGTGGTATTATTGAGCATTCCTTAGTATATCAGGGTCTTGAGGAAGATTGATTCCCAATTTTCTGAGAAACCGCCATACTGATTTCTAAAGTGGCTATACAAGCTTGCATTCTCACCAACAATGGAGGAGTCTTCTCCTTGCTCCACATCCTCTCCAACATAAGCTGTCTTCAGCATTTTTGATCTTAGCCATTCTAACTGGTGTAAGATGGTATCTCAGAGTTGTTTTGATTTGCAGTTCCCTGATGACTAAGGATGTTGAGCAATTCCTTAAATGTCTTTCAGCCATTGAGATTCTTCTGTTGAAAATTCTCTGTTTAGCTCTGTAGCCCATTTTTAAATTGAATTGTTAGCTATTTTGATGTCTAGTTTCTTGAGTTCTTTATATATTCTGAAGCTCAGGGTGGAGGGATAGCTCAGCATTTAAAGGCTAGACTCAAAACCAAATGTTTTGAATTGAAATAGAATTACACTTTCATACACCCCTCCTTTTGCCCTCCTTCCAACCCCTCCCATGTCCTTCACTCTCAAGTTACCAGTGTCTTTTTCTTTGATTACTCTTGTTTATCTATCTATCTATCTATCTATCTATCTATCTATCTATCTATCTATGTACAGATATATGAGTTCCATCTGCTGAGTCCAATGAAAGTGGTCAGCCCTGAAATGATATATATTCAAACAAAAAATTATTGATTCATAAAATCAGGCATGTGCTCTTGATTCTCTTGGCTTTTAGTTCATTCTCTCTCTCTCTCTCTCTCTCTCTCTCTCTTTCTCTCTCTCTCTCTCTCCCCATTCTCTCTTCCTTCTCTTCCTCTCTCACTTTCCCCCTTTCTCTCATTTCATGGTCCAGTTCAGGCTATTTGGCCACAGTTTACTACTTTCTTTCCCTACTCTGGAATCTTCTAAACACCTTGGCTATACTCCCTCTCATATCTAAAATAAAAAGCTCCTCAGCCATAAATAAATAAACGGAAAAATCAGGCAAGGTGGTGTGTGCTTGGGTAGGTAGAAACAGATCCTTGTGTCTCTTAAACAGCCAGCCTTGCTTACTTGAAGATTTCCAAACCAGTAAGAGATCCTGTCTCAGAAAGAGTAGCCTGGGAGTGGGGGAGAAAGTGGGAGAGGGTGGAGGGTGGAGAAGAAGATGGGTGGGGTGTAGATTTAATTCAGTGGAAGAGCACTTGACTAGCAAGCACAAAGCCCTGGGTACAGTCCTCAGCTCCAGGGTAGAAAAAAAAGAAAAAGAAATAGCAAAAAAGATAAAAAAAAATTGGACATGATGGTGCACACTTTAACCCCAACATGCTGGAGGAAGAGGCCTGTGGATTTCTGTGAGTTTGAGGCCAGCATGATCTACAAAATGAGTTCAAGGATAGTCAGAACTATTACACAGAGAAACCCTGTCTCAAAAAAAGAAAACAAACAAGTTACCAGAAGCTGATTTTGTATACTAGCGGAGTGATCTCATAGTCTTATCTGAAGAGGGGCAGAAGAGAGTTGTTTGGCTTTGCATATTATGCATTGTAGATTCAGCTTCAGAGTATATTTAGTATAGATTTTATTTGTCCTCAAAACACATCTTCCTCCTCAATTTGGTTTAACAATGAAATGTTTGGTAATGTTTATTTTCATTTCAACCTTTAACATTTAGCATACATTTTAATTGCAGTTACTAATTTAAGTCTTCTCACAGTATTAATTTAATTTAAAAAAATAAGATAATCTTGTGCCATATACAGAGTTAGCTTATCAATTAAAATAGAATTATAAATCTATATTGGAGAAAGACTATATTAATCTGCTTGTAGAGTTACATACTATTGAAAATTACAGATGAAGCAGTTTTCTATTTCAAACAAGGATGATGAATTATACAAGCAAAATAACAATACCAAATTATTTACAGAAGCACTAAGATTCAGATTAATTATCAGGATTACAACTTGAATATTTTAGATTTTTCTCCATGATTACCTTTACATTATTTCCAAATATGCTCATATTAGTGAAACTTAATTTTGAACTTGCTGAACTGCAGTAATTATTTTGAACAATGTCAGAATCATCATAATTATTTTCGCTCAGTATGAGCAATCAGTAGAATAGGTGCAGATCATTCTAGGTGATGCAACTTAAAATTAATTCAGAAAATTGCCATTTTAAGGTTTCTGAAGAAATATTTCATTTCATGTGAATGCACGATTTTGAGCATTCTAATCATCTCTAATTACTCCTTTATTTTATTCTTCACAATTGTTATGGATTGCTATCATGAATAAGAGGAGTCTCAATGAATATTTATCACATTCTTATTTATTTCAAGGAATGTCACTGTATAGCTCCTCTAAACTTCTTGTCTTCTACCCACTGGCTCATTTTATTTTAGAGGAATTACAGCATGATCAACAAAGTTTTAGCTCAGTAATATTCATTAATAGTATCAGTAACAAATATGTTGATAAGAATAACTTCTTAAATTAAACTCCAGCTCAGAATTCCAGGCTTTACAGGGGTAATAACAGTGGTCTTATGTTCATATTTAAGGGACAATTTCATTTGTATCATGCTCATAATGCCATCTTCATAAAAGCTAGTAAGATAAAAATCACTGCAACTATGACCATCTGGGTGATATTGCATTTCTGTTTATTTATTTAGTGAATCAGAATATATAATGAAATTCATGGGTACACTTTAGAACATACATGAATATTTGAGGGTCATTTGCTTGCATATCCTGAATTTAACAAGCTCATACTTCATGAATATCAAAAACTGTATACCCCAAGTTCAGGACATAATCAAATTTATTCTTTGTATATATGTTAGTGTAATATAAATTTTATACTTACTGATTTTTAAACTATTAACCTTGTCATTCAGATATAAGACTGAAAATCCAGGGTCTTACTTCTCTCCTGTCTTTCATATGTGTTAAGATATAAACTGAGTCCCTTATACATTCACCTTTAATCCTTGGGTGCAAGAACTATTGTGGGGTATGTTCTCCATAATATCCCCCAACTCTAGCATAGCTTTATTGTAAGCATCTGAGTTTGACATTACTCCATAACAAGATGGGGGTATGAATTAGAACAAATGATGATGGTAGAGATTCATGATAACAGAGTAGGGCTAACATGAAACAATTAAATGTTGATTCTTCTAAAGGATAATTTCAGTTCATACTTGATTTTTTTAAAACTGATAAAGTATTAAGTATAGCTCTTTATTTTAAACTAACCTCTTTATTTTTAAGTTCCCAATATCCAAAATTTCTTTCAAAACTTCTTAATCTGAAGAAAGAAATTATGTGATACAACCAAAACTGTTAAGCTTTAAGAAATCAGACACTTTATATTGATACTATGAAAATATTTTTTATGTAAGAGTAGACCTATATAATCTCAGGTGAATAAATCTTTCAGATTCCAGAGACATTTAATCTGAGACTTAAATAATAAATCAAACTATGCTTACAATTTGTGTCTGAAATGTCCCTCAAAGGTTATGATTATCAGTTGTTGAAGTCTTAAGGATGTGGTGCCTATCTGGATAAAAGTGATAGAGCTCAATGCAGGTCTTAGGATGTTTAGGGGTAGAACTCAAATGGCCTTCATGGTTGTGAGCAGCTTGTTCGGCTGCATTTTTCTACCATATTTCTGCCTCAGAAACATTGGTGCTAAGTGACTGTGGGCTGATATCTCTGAAACCATGAGCCAAAATAAATCTCTTCTCCATTTTTAATTGATGATTTTTCAGCTATCTTCTCATGTCCATTGAATACCTGACTAACACAGATGAAGGAGATTGTTGTATTGAGCAAGTACACACAGTCATGAGACTGCTTCTTCTATGGAAAGAAAATGACTCAAGGTATAAGATGCAAGTCCAGACATAAGATAGGTTGCTGCACAAAAGGCACAGAACTGTATTCAGTATAAGCAGGAGAAAGATAGGAGAGAGTTCTATCTAAAATACACAGAAGATAAAATCTAGAAAGATTCTTTACTTTATATATATATATATATATATATATATATATATATATATATATATATATATATATATAGAGAGAGAGAGAGAGAGAGAGAGAGAGGGGGGGGGGATTCTCAGCCAAAAGATGACCAAAATAGAAGCATTCAGAGTAGCTGTGTTGCTCTTTAATATTTGGAATCTCTGGTGAAGAAGAAAAGTATGTTAGTTGAGTTTTGACTTGGATTCTGCCTCTGCAGTTGGGTTTGAGAAGTGCTGAGAACTGAATCTATGCTTCCGATTGCTAATGTTTGCTTTTCTAGATCAAGTTGGTCTGTGTTAAAGTTGTGAAGCATCACACAGCCAATATTTTAAGAAGTGAGATGTTTGTATCACTTATTTTTATTTACTGGTTTGCTTTGAGCTCTTCACTTTCAAGAGCATTATTTCCAAAGCACTGGACAGGTGCTGGTTAGGGCACAGAGAATGCAATAACTGCACATGGCACAGAAAACAGCCCCTGCTACAAGTCACTAGATAAATTCCCACAGTCTTCAACAATAAAACACAGCAATACAAAACTCCAAACCATTAGAACTATGCAAATACTGATTTCCAATGCCAAATTATGCTATTAAATATCCAGTTTTCAATAAATAACAACAGACCTAGGAATAAAAGTATTATACATAAGGTCCATTCAGGAACAAATGAATTGATTCTGAAAAGCCTGGAAAATGACAAACTAAATATTTTCTCTAAACAGCTCTCTTACAGATGTATGGCGAGTCAAAATTCAACAATAACATGAGAAGAGAAAACAAAACAAAGAAGAAAAAAAGAACCAAATCAATGTTTTGAGTTGAAAAGTATAACAAATAAAAGTGGAAAACTAGAGGGATTCAATAGTTAGAGTAAATAACTAAGACAGGATGAATAAGGTTGTAGATAAATCAACTGAAGCTATCCAGTCTGAAAAGAAATAAAAATAAAAAATTGAACAGCACTTAGGTATCCATGAGATGTCACCAAATCAACAGGAATATACATTGTAGTATTTATAAGAATATAGTTGAAGATAAAACAAATATGGATTTGTAGTTGAAAAAGCCCTTAGCAATCAGGAAAACATAAATCTATATACCTCTGAAGCCTCTCAAACATGAAGTAATGTAAAATCTATATATTATATTCTATAAGCAAGGTAGAACAATACACGTAAAGGAAGAAATTTGAAACTCAAAGACGTAAGAAAAGCAGATATTTGGTGAAAGTAACAGCATAGGAAAATGTAAACAAATAAGCAAATATTTTCTTTGTTATTCTACTTTTTTCTGTGTGATTTACTTAGCAGTGATGAGGATAATTATTATTATTAATATATAATGTTATATAACATCCAATGATGTAGTTTTTATACTAAGAGCAGATTAGGACAAAGTTCTTCATGAACCTAATTTTGTATTGTTTCAGTTAATATCAATTTAAACTGTCTCATTGTAAGGATGGTAAATGTAATTCCATAAATTGTAAAGAAAATATCTAAAGAGTACACACAAAATAATGTGTTAGCCACCTGAACAACAAGAAATGCACCAGTGGGGAAGAATGAAAATGTACAAGATATGTAGAAAACACATACAAAAATGGTATCCTTGAAAGCACCCCAACACTACATAAAACATAGATGGACTAAATGCCCTAGTCTAAAAGCCTCTATTGGTAGGAGGCACTTGTTGTCAAACAACTTTTTAAAAGGTAGGTTGGGCCAGTGTCTTGGTACTCAAATATGAGGACCTGTGTTTGGAACCTTCATACCCACATAAAAGCCTTTCACATCTGTGCACCTCTGTAAGCTCAGCCCTGGTGAAAAAAGAGCAGAGATATATGGATTCCAAAAGCCTACTGGCCAGCCAGTCTAGAAAAAAAAATTAGCTCTGAGTTCAGTAAGAGAGACTCTGTCTCAAAAAATAAGATAGAGGGTGATGAAGGAAGGCAGTCAGCATTAACCTCTGGCCAACAAAGTACATATATGTGCCCACACACTGGCACATTCACATTCACACACACACACACACACACACACAAATAAAGTACACATAAAATATAAGGAAAAGGAAAAGAGCAGTAATCAGCTCCTACTAGTCCAAAGGAGAGAAAAAATACATTATTGTTTAACATGTAAGGATATAAAATGATTCTATCAAAATAATAACTACTCTAGAGTGGTAGTGACCATATAGACAAACCCACATTAAATAAAATAGTTTACTTTTAGAAAATGATTCTAAAAACAGTAAAACACTTTTTCTGATAAGATAATCAATTCATTAAGATGAAATAATTTCAAAATGTATATCCACCAAACAACTGATTCTCTAAGCACATAGAAGTAAACGTGGGTAGATTTGAAAGAAGAGATTTATAATGCAGTCATATGTGTTGGAGAATTGAATGTCTCAGTTTCAAGGATAGATAGAACAAAAGAATAATCAGGGAATAGAGATCTTGAACACTCTGGACTTACTAACATAATAAACAATACACTGTACATCACAGTGTGGTATGTGTCAAATGCACATGTAGCGTTCCTCGGGATAAGTAATGGGTTAGGCAATAAAAGAAACCTTGAATTTAAAGAGTCAAATCAAAAGTTCTTTTTTGAGTACAATAGAGCAATTATAAATAATAACAAGAATGGAAAGTTCAAAAAAACCACAAACATTTTAAAGTTAAATTGTGAGTGAATATTCCTTATTTTAGATTCGAAAATACTTTTTCAAGATTTGTTTTTAATTTTTAAATTGCATGTATGTGCAGGCACATGTGAGCATGCACAAATATAGGTTCATGTAGGGACCAGAAATTTGTCCTCCCTTGGGACAAGTTATAAGATATTGGAAATAGAACTCAGGTCCTCAGCCAAAGCAGCACAATGTCTTAACCACTAAGCCTTGTCACACATCTGGTTCCAGCCCAGTTTTGCGAGTGCATAAAAGTCTACCCTGCTATACCTTTCCCAACCTCCAGGCTTGACCCACATCATAAATCCTGTGTTCTAGTCCTGTTGAGATGAAAATAATTTTGTAATTTAATTAAGTAATAATTACAGTATACACAGTATGCTTTTTAGCCAATTATATACTATATACTCCATTGGTAAATTTGCTTGATTCATATCTTCTTTTCTGAAGGAGAAATTGTAGATTTGATTGAGAGTAATAATAATTGATGAGGTCTTGCATCAGAACAATTTTACATATGCTTATTTCTTTATTTTTTATACAAATTTTAAAATCTGAACTTCAGGCAAATGTGAGGTTCTTGATGTTCATGTAAATGGTAATCTCAAAGAACACTTAAACATCACTATGAGTGTTAGTTTGGGTCATATAATGATGTTGTGTCACAGAATGATAACATAGGTTATGTTCACATTAAATGGTATTACTAGGCTTGAATGAGCAGATAACACAACTCTCCAAAGCTGAGTTGCAACTTTATTGCGTACTCAGTTGGCTATGAGACTCTGCTACACAGAGGTCTTTTCCATAGAGATGGCATTTGTTCTACAACTGGTGTGCTAGGATCCTGGGTCAGTTTCAATAATGCTGACCTCTGTGTATTTATATCTAGCCTTTTGGACATTGTAGCACAATGTTTTCATATAGAAAGTTCATATATGAGAACTATGTAATGGAGTTACAGAAATAATCACTAAAAATATCTCAAAGTTTTAGGAAAATGTAGTTTTGAGTTGATATTATTATTTTTACCTATGAGTCACACATTGTCCCTAGATGGCAGGTTGGACACACCACACTATTTAAAATTTGTGTTCTTTATTCGCCTATCTTTACCCTTTTTAGAAACCTCATATATTTCTCCCCTACTTGATCTCAATAACAGGAAGCATTCCTTGGTACCCATCCATTCTTGACCTAAATTGTATCAGTACAAGAAGAGGGATAGCAATTAGATGAGGCTCTTCTAATATTAATGATGAATTTGGGCAGGAGACGGTACCATCAGTTGTCAAGGGACCTAGCAAATGACTTCTCATAACTGTCCTTAGTTCCTCTTAAGGAACTTATAGAAAAATCTGATGTTGCTTCTTGACAGGAGAAGAATGAAACTGCCTGGCAGTGAAAGCTGACTGTAATAACTCACTCTATAGACTTAAGGACGTTTGGTCTTGCCTGAAGAAACATAGGGGGAAAAATGACAAAATTATTGGAGTAAAAAATAAGTACAGGCTGCAGTGTTGAAAATATACTAAGGAGACACAGTCGTAGTGTTAGTTATACTAAACCATCACCAAACTGCCCCTGTTGTTTCTGAAATGGAGATTCAAGGCTTTATTTCATCATGAGGTGTTCAGTTTACTACACTTTCATATAATAGAAAACTATACCTATAAAATGGAATTTTGTTTTAGTCTCCACAGATAATGTTTAATAATAATAAAGTCAAACAGGGCATATTCAATATTATTCTAGTTACAATGATTTACAGAAGTCATTATTTTGAGCAAAACTGCTTATTAAGTGGTACATTTTTTATTTTCAAACAGACTGGCTCGTATCTATATGTTTAACTAGCTTCATGGCCCTGTAGCTGGTGCTGTGTCAGGGTTTCTGTGTAAAACATTTTGTCTAATTAAAATGTGATTTCAAAGCCTATTTGTTATTACTTCTATTATCTTCTTGTAGGACTCTGGAATAACATGTTTATGGCTTCTGCAAACTCATCTAATTTAATCTTTGCCTAGTAACCTAAATGTCCTCATTTAAAAACAGCTGCCCTTGGAATAAAGATTTTTTTTTAATCACAAGGCCAGCTAAATTTTAACTAATTGTCACCTCAATATTCTATTCTGCCTGTGTACATGAGCCATTCCAATGGTAAAATTGGAATTGCTAAATGCAAGTAGTTATTAATTTGTTCTCAGTACAAAGGATGCAATTATTCATCTAAAAATAAAGCTCTCAGAGTTTGGGGGAAAAAAGCAATGAATGGAACAAGTCCTCATAATTTAATATCCTTCATTTTGATTTCTGAGCAGATTTCCTGAATGACACTTAGAGGCCAGAACTGAAAGTATCAGGTAGCGTGACCAAGTCACTCAAACAGTCTAATTGACTTGTGAAAAAGTTGTGAGAAGAAACAAAATCACCACAATGTCTTCACGATTTCTTCTTCCATCTGTGGGGTCTCAAGTCAGTGCCGGATCGCTGAGTACAGAGCTTTGAGTACATAAAATGTGTCTGTGGCAGGACACACCCTGTCTCAGGAGGTCAACACAGAGCCTGAGATTTCTTTCTTTCTATACAGCTCAGAGGATTCTGTTGTCCTAAGTTGTACACAGAGTAACTTGAGTGTAAATTGTGCCCAGGTTTGACCCACAGGATATCTTTATATCTGAAGAACATAATGTGAATCATGTTATTACCTTATGAAGTAGGCTATTGGATTGATCATTCACTAGATAAAAAGAGAAAGGGGGCTGACAAGATTGCTCAGGGGCAAAATTTCTGCCATTAAGCCTGGTGTCTTCACTATGATCTTAGGATTCATCAGGTAGAGGAGAGCCATCCTTTGCAACTTGTTCTCTTGTCTTCACAGAAGTACTTTAGCATGCATGCATGTGCTCACAGGTACACAGAGATACTCATAATAGGTATAATGTAATAAGAAATTAAATACAAATAGATAATAATAATAGAAAATTGGCTATACTAAATTAAACCTCAAAATAATCCAAATCAAAACTACATATTTTTCAAATTATTGAATATGCTCATCAAAAGTGAGTCAACATTTACTTCCCAAGAGCTACATAGCTAAAACATAAATAATAAAGAATGAAGCTATTTTGATCTTGTTTCTTTTTTATTATTATTATGTGTTTTAATTTTATACATCAGCCATGGGTTCCTCTCTCCTCCCCCCTCCCGCATCCACCCCCACCTTCACCTCAGGCTTTCACCTCTATTCCCATGTCCTCCAGGACCAAGATACCCCTGGGGACTCATTTAAACCTGGTGGATTCAGTACAGGCAGGTCCAGTCCACTCCTTCCAGGCTGAGCATGTGTCCCTGTGTAAGCCCAAGGTTCCAAACAGCCAGCTCATGCACCAAGGACAGGTCCTGGTCCTACAGCCTGGGAGCCTCCCAAACAGATCAAGCTATTCAATTGTATCACTTATCCAGAGGGCCTGATCCAGCTGGGGGCTCCACAGCTTTTGGTTCATAATTCATGTGCTTCCATTTGATTAGCTATTTGTCCCTGTGCTTTTTGCAATCTTGGATTCAACAATTCATGCTCTTGTAGTCCCTCCTCCTTCTCTATAGTTGGACACCTGGAGCTCCAAATGGGGCCTGGCTGAGGATCTCTGAATCCACTTCCATCAGTTATTGGATGAAAGTTCAAAGATGACTGCTAGGGTGTTTAGTCATCTGATCACCAGACTTGGTCAGATCAGGCCCTCCCTCGACTACTGCCAGCATTCTACAGTGGATATATCATTGTGAATTTCTGGGGACCTCTCAAGCACTCTGCCTATTCCTGTTCTCATGTGGTCTTCATTTATCATGGTCTGTTATTCCTCATTCTCCCTTTCTGTTCTTGATCCAGCTGGGATCTCCTGCTCCCCTAAGCTTTCTTTCCCTCCAATCTTGCCCTTTATTACTCCCACTGTCATCCAGGTTTTTCATGTAGATCTCATCCATTTCTCTGTTATTGGGTGATCCCTGGGTCTTTCCTAGGGTCCCGTTTTCTAGGTAGCCTCCCTGGAGTTGTGAAGCAGTCTAGTCATCTTTGTTTTACATCTAGTATCCTCCTATGAGTGAGTACATACTGTGTTTGTCCTTTTGAGTCTGGGTTACCTCACTCAGGATGATTTTTTCTAGATCCATCCATTTGCCTGCAAACCTCATGATGTCATTGTTTTTCTCTGCTGAGTAGTACTCCATTGTGTATATGTACCATATTTTCTTTATCCATTCTTCATTTGAAGGGCATCTAGGTTGTTTCCAGGTTCTGGTTATTATAAGGAATGCTGATATGAACACAGCTGAGCAAATGCCCTTGTGGTATGATTGAGCATTCCTTGGGTATATGCCCAAGAGTGCTACAGCTGGGTCTTGGGGGAGATGGATACCCAATTTTTTAAGGAAGCACTATATTGATTTCCAAAGTGGCTGTACAAACTTGCATTCCCACCAGCAGTGGAGGAGAGTTCCCCTTGCTCCACATCCTCTCCAGCATAATCTGTCTTCTGTGTTTTTGATCTTAGCCAGGTGTAACGAGGTATCTCAGAGTCATTTTGATTTGCATTTCCCAGATAATTAGGGATGTTGAGCAATTCCTTAAGTGTCTTTCAGCCATTTGAACTTCCTCTGTGGAGAATTCTCTGTTTAGCTCTATAGCCCATTTCTTAATTGGATTGTTGGGCATTTTGGTGTCTAATTTCTTGAGTTCCTTATATATTCTGGATATCAGCCCTCTGTCAGATGTGGTATTGATGAAGACATTTTCCCATTCTGTAGGCTGTCACTTTATCTTGTTGACCATGTCCTTTGCTCTACAAAAGCTTCTCAGTTTCAACAAGTCCCATTGACTGATTGTTTCTCTCAGTGTCTGTGCTACTGGCGTTATATTTAGAAAGTGATCTCCAGTGCCAATGCGTTCAAGAGTACTTCTTATTTTCTCTTCTATCAGGTTCAGAATAACTGGATTTATGTTGAGGTCTTTGATGCACTTGGACTTAAGTTTTGTGCATGGTGACAGATATGGATCTATTTGGAGCCTTCTACACATTGACATCCAGTTATGCCAGCACCATTTGTTGAAGATGCTTTCTCTTTTCCATTGTACATTTTTGGCTTCTTTGTCAAAAATTATATGTTCATAGGTGTGTGGGTTGACATCAGGGTCTTCAATTCAATTCCATTGGTCCACATGTGGTTTTTTATGCCAGTACCAAGCTGTTTTGATTACTGTAGCTCTATAATAGAGCTTGAGGTCGGGGATTGTGATGCCTCCAGAGGTTGTTTTATTGTACAGGATTCTTTTGGCTATCCTGGGTTTTTTGTTTTCCATATGAAGTTGAGTATTATTCTTTCCAGATCTGTGAAGAATTGTGTTGGTAATTTGATGGGGATTGTGTTGAATCTGTAGATTGCTTTTGGTAAGATTGCCATTTTTACTATGTTAATCCTGCCTAACCATGAGGATGGGAGATCTTTCCATTTTCTGACATCTTCTGCAATTTCTTTTTTCAGGGACGTAAAGTTCTTGTCATATAGATCCTTCACATGCTTAGTTAGAGTAACCCCAAGGTATTTTATATCATTTGTGGCTATTGTAAAGGGTGATGTATCTCTGATTTCCTTCTCAGCTTGTTTGTCTATTGTATATAGGAGGGCTACTGATTTTTTTTGAGTTGATTTTGTATCCGGTTATGTTGCTGAAGGTTTTTATTAGCTGTATCAGTACCTTGGTTGAATTTTTGGGGTCACTCATGTATACTATCATGTCATCTGCAAATAGGGAGAGCTCGACTTCTTTCTTTCCAATTTGTATCCCCTTAATCTCTTTGTGTTGTCTTATAGGTCTGGCTAGAACTTCAAGTGCTATATTGAATAAGTATGGGGAGAGCCTTGCCTTGTTCCTGATTTTAGTCGTATTGCTTTGAGTTTCTCTCCATTTAATTTGATGTTGTCTGTTGGCTTGGTGTAGATTGCCTTTATTATGTTTAGGTATGTTCCCCGTATTCCTGATCACTTGAAGACATTTATCATGAAGGGCTGTTGGATTTTGTCAAATGCCTTTTCTGCATCTAGTGAGATGATCATGTGGTTTTTTTCTTTGAGTTTGTTTATATGGTGTATTACATTGACAGACTTTTGTATGTGGAACCACCCTTGCATCCCTGGGATGAAACCTACTTGATCATGGTGGATAATTGTTTTGAGGTGTTCTTGGAGTCTGTTGTTGAAATCTAACTTTAAACCATGGTGGTCTGATAGAACACAGGAGGTTACTCCAATTGTTTTGTATCTGTTGAGATTTGCTTTGTGGCCAAGAATTTGGTCGATTTTAGAGAAGGTTCCATGGAGTACTGAGAAGAAGGTATATTATTTTTTGTTCAGGTGGAATGTTCTGTAGATGTTGATTAAGTCCATTTGAGCCATAACATCAGTTAAGTCCATTATGTCTCTGTTAAGTTTCAATTTGGCTGATCTGTCCAGAGGTGAAAGTGGGGTGTTGATGTCTCCCACTATTAATGAGTGGGGTTTTATATGTTATTTAAGCTTTACTAATGTTTCTTTTACATATGTGGGTGCCCTTGTGTTTGGTGCATAAATGTTCAGAATTGAGACTTCATCTTGGTGGATCTTTCCTGTGATGAGTATATAATGTCCTTCATCATCTCTTTTAATTGGTTTTAGTTTGGAGTCTATTTTGCTGGATATTAGGATGGCTACACCAGCTTGCTTCTTAAGACCATTTGATTGGAAAGTCTTTTCCAAGCCTTTTATTCTTAGGAGGTGTCTATCTTTGAATTTGAGGTGTGTTTCTTGTAGGCAGCAGAAAGATGGGTCCTGTTTTCATAACAATTCTGTTAGTCTGTGTCTTTTTATAGTTGAATAAAGTCCATTGATATTAAGGGATATTAATGACCAGTGAATGTTCGTTCCTGTTGTTATTATTATTTTTTTTGGGTGGTAGTGTGTGTGTACTTCTCTTCTTTGGGGTTTACTGCTGTTGGCATTATCTATTGCCTGTGTTTTCATTGGTGTATCTGCCTTCCTTAGGTTGGAATTTTCCTTCTAGTGCTTTCTGTAGGGCTGGGTTTGTGGATAAGTATTGTTTAAATCTTGTTTTTTCTTGGAATGTCTTGTTCACTCCATCTATGATGATTGAAAGTTTTGCTGGGTATATTAGTCTAGGCTGGCATCCATGGTCTCTTAGTGTCTGTGTACCCAGGGGCAGTTGCCTTTCTGACTATAACCCCAGGCACTCACCTGTGGTCCAGATGGGAGCTGTGGGTTGGTCTCTGAGTCTCAGGAAGTGGCTGGGGTCTTGGGCAAATGGGTGTCGGGGCAGGGTGTGGAGACTGCAGTGTCTGCCTGAAGTCTTGGAAAAGGGGAGCCTTCCTGCAGGGCCTGCCAATTTGTGGGAAACTGGGGCCAAGTTGGTCAGGTCCTCCCGGGATGGCCTGTGCCCAGCGGTGGGACCCAGGGGCAGTTGCCTCTCTTGATCTTGTTTCTTTAATAAAAATATTTTCAAGTTTGATCCCATGGACTCTTTGATGTCTTTCATTTTATAAAACAGGTCATGCATATCCATCCCACCCTCAAGTGGTAGATTTCTTTGCTGTTTCTATAAATATGTCAATTAAACATAAGCAGCTGCTCTCTGAGGTCCCTTTCTACAGTGCTATCTATATATTTATCTTTGGAGTTAATTAAGCATGATGCTTCTCTAAGTGCAGACTCTTCTGTTATAACTTTTCCCTGAAGCCTGCTCTGAGGCCACTCTCAGAGGCATTTACTTTCTAATGGATGCGCAATCCAAGCAAAGGCTTAGTCAACTTCTAATAACATCAATTTCTCTTTTTCTCTTTGTAGTTTCATATTCCTTCTCTTACTCAATTTAAGAAATTGAGGTGATGTACATGTGGCTCATGTATACAAACCCCATGCTTGATCTCCAAAGTTTATCCACAGGATGTGGTCAAACATGGAAGTTAGGAAGCAGAGGCAGAAGAATGACTCCCCATGGGTGGGTTGTGGGGGAAGGCTGGAGGGTGGGAGGAGGGAAGAGAAGGGAATTTGTGGTTGCTATGTAAAATGGATTTTAAAAATCTTAATAATAAAAAAAGAAGTTCAAAGCCACCATCAGCAATATAATATGGCCATGTCTACCCTGTTCTCTTTCAATAACAAAAACAAAATCAAACTACAACATAATTAAAGTGGTATGTACATAAACTTAGGAAATCATGAAATAGAAACAATCTAAAACTATCACCATCTAAGACTATCTTTACTCCCAGCATATTCTGTCTCTTCTTACCCTCAGTATCAACACTTCAGCACAACTTTGGGCACACTTCCCATACTCTGAAAGCTTCTGCATCAATGAGTGTGCATTCATGGTCAGTATTGATGCTTTTGAATCCTGTATTTACTATGGGATAATGCTTCTGTACACTGGTTTTCAAACTATATTTCTCTATAGCCAAGACACACCTTTTTTCCATGCATCCATCAGTTATCCATCTCACACATATCTAGGCATTGCAATAGTCACAGTGAATATAATTGTAAGCAAAAATGCAAAGTGTCTAACTTCTTTGTAAAGGGCTATGCTGTGCAGAAAGTACGGCTTGGTGAAATCTTGCAGAAATTTACAAACTGTCCTAAATATAACAAACTCAGGTCACAAAGTGAAGCTTCATGTTAAGCATGTAGCCCATTGTGTTTTAAAGTGTCAGAAAAAATGCCCTAGAAACTGACATATTTGATGGTATGTAAAGAATAAAAAATACTAATATAAGTGTTAAAATAAGGAAGACGCAAATGTTCTAAGTTAGGACCTAGGACTCTTGAAAAAAAACTGAAACACAGAGACAGTGGTCTTGAAGTACAATGAACAAGGATGGAAACACATTGAGAGATTATGCTCTTATTGGAGCCATGGAAAACAAATCCCACTCACAAATGTATTGCACTCAGCAAATCAGGAGCCACTTCATGGTGTCAGCCATGAAAAGTCTGGCACAACTTGTATTGCTCTCTGCTGAGTAGCAGCCCCCTGTCCAAAGGTCAATTGTGTTATTGCCTTCACAAGCCTTCACTAACAGGTGTATAAATCATTTAACAAAGTAGCATAGCTAGGGGGTTTATGTCTTTCCATAGTAAAGGGAAATTTTCTGTTAAGGGAACTCCCCTCTAAAAAGAAAGCCTGGACCTTGGAACAGAAGGAGACATACATGGTATAGGCAGGACCTTGGGTTGGAGAGAGGACATCATGAAAGAGAAGCTTAGAAACATGAGAATAAGCTGTTTCTTTAGGTATAAGGTGACATGGGGCCAGATTTTGAGAATGGAAACCACTAATTTAAAGTAATTTTACAAATATTAATGTAAAGGGGCTGTCAAAGATTATGTTTTCCTTTTCTTGTATTATCTGCAGCATGATTTGGTATTTTACATTCTTCATTTTTTTTTGTTTATTATATACAATCATGTGTCAACTGTACTATGAATCTTAACAGGTCTTAGTAATAAAAACAAACCTGGAGCCAGGTACTGGGGTCAACAATGGAAGATCAGAGAAGCAGAACAACCTGCAGCCACTTCACCTTTCCAATTCCTCAGCTGCTCCTGTTTCTTCAGACTGGAAGCCTCTGAGTCCTCACCCAAATGAATCTCAGCTGAACTGCTGCTAAAAGCATAAAAGTTTAACTACTCTAGTTACTGGTTTTCACAACTTATATACCTTTCAGCTTTCTGCCATCACCATCACTTCCAGGGATTAAAGGTGTGAGTCACGATGCCTGGTGGTTTCCAATGTGGCTTTGAACTCACAGAGATCCAGATGGATCTCTGCCTCCCAAGTGATAGGATTAAAGGCATATATGCCACCATTTTCTGGGCTCTATGTCTATCTAGTGGCTGATCTGTCCTCTGACCTCAGATAAGTTTATTAGGATGCACAATATATTGGGGACATAATATATCACTACTGCCAACCACTATGTATAGGAAGTAATTTGAGTTCTCTGACAATTACATTAGAGACTTGTATATATACTTGTTTGTTTTTCAAGTAGAAAGTCTCAGATGGGGCTGAATGGGATGAATTTTTGGGTTTACAATGAGGAATTTGGATTCCCAGCACCCACATTAGAAAGCTGAAGACATCTGTAAGCCCAGTGCTGGAGGAGATGGAAGAAGAGTCAGGTGGATCTCTGGGGCTCACTAGCCAGCATGACTGAACCAATGAATTGGTGAATTACAGGTTCAGTCAGAGACCTATCTCAAAACATATGGTGGAGAGTGATATGAGAAGATGCATGAAACAGACCTTTAGCTTACACACACACACACACACACACACACACACACACACACACACACATCACTAACCAGAAAGTTAAGTATAGGTTTCCATCTTTAACTTTTCTTACAAGTTTAAGTAACTGATCTTTTATTTATAATAATAATAATAATAATAATAATTATTATTATTATTATTATATTTGTGTTTTAATTTTACACATCAGCCATGGGTTCCCCTGTCCTCCCCCCTCCTGCCCCCACACCCACCTTTCCCTCATCCCCTCCCCTCCATTCCCATCTCCTCCAGGGCCAAGACTCCCTTGGGGATTCATTTAAACCTGGTGGATTCAGTACAGGCAGGTCCAGTCCCCTCCTTCCAGGCTGAGCAAAGTGTCCCTGTATAAGCCCAAGGTTCCAAATAGCCAGCTCATGCACTAAGGACAGGTCCCGGTCCCACAGCCTGGATGCTGGAACTCTCATCCAATAGTTGATGGAAGTGGATGCAGAGATCCTCAGCCAGGCCCCAGGTGGAGCACTAAGTAACTGATCTTAAAGCATAATAGAGCCAGGCGGTGGCGGTGCACGCCTTTAATCCCAGCACTTGGGAGGCAGAGCCAGAAAGATCTCTGTGAGTTCGAGGCCAGCCTGCTATACAAAGCAAGTTCCAGGAAAGGTGTAAAGCTACACAGAGAAACCCTGTCTCAAAAAACAAAAACAAAACGAACAAACAAACAAAAAAGCGTAACAGAACTAACATTTTGATAATTTCTACAGATAAATTTGATCCTAGATATCACAGATAATTCAAATGCAAATTTAGATAAGTACACAACCTCATTAGTAGATCTTTTCTTTTTTTAAATTTTCTTTGGAGTGGTTTAAGATATAATTAATTGGTTAGGAAAGTTATAAGATAGGGCAAGCCTTGGGTTGCTCACACAGAAGGTAATTTGTTTTTTTGAACAATCAAACATTTTTAGTTAAGCATTGCTCTTTTTTTCCTGGTAGTTTTGTGCTTGGTTTTTTGAGACAGAGTTTCTCTGAGTAACAGCCAAGGCTGTCCTGGAACTCACTTTTCAACCTGGCTGACCTTGAACTCACAGAGATCAGCCTGCCTCTGCCTCCTGAATGTTAAGATTAAAGGCACACAACTGAACTCATCAGCAGGTTCTCTAGAAAGAAACTCATTATGTTTATGAATTATTTTTATTTGAAGAGTAGATTAGTTTTGAACTGGAGGGATAGTTCAGTGGTACTAGTGTCTAGTATGTGGATTCAATCCACAGAAATATATAGCAAAAAAAACTAGCAGCAAAGACTAGTTTGATGTATGTTAAAGGTGTAGGTAAACAATATAAATATGAAATAATAGGTTTCCTCACACAATAAAAGCAGATGAGGCAGAAAGTGTGTAGGGAGAGAATACTGGTGGATGCATGACCATGACTTTATTGGTGGAGTGTGGAAGAAAAATGAAAGCAAAATTAACTTTGCAGCTTAAACTTGATTTTTAGAAATATGATGAAATATGTAGAAGAATTTGGTAAAAATCTGATTTGGAGATAGAAAGATAAGATCATTCTTTGTTATAGTGACTGTTTTATTATTATTATTCAGGGAAATACACATTTATCAATGCCTAAATCTTATTGATTGTAATTTAAAAACTCAAACCAATACCTCCCTCTCTTTTGTCCACTCTCCTTAGCTCTGTCTTGCTCTTGCTTTTTCACTCTAATCTTTCTGAAATAAATATTAGAGAAAAGATGACTTATGTAAAATAGTGAAGGTGCTAGGAAGATCCATAGTAAATAAATCATTCAGTTGTTTAGAAGCCACTGTGAAACGTATGTGAGATAAAGATGCTATAGTAAATCTAATTTCAGAGAGAACCAAAGGGTCCCCTCTCCTTTCCTGTTTTTACTAAGACAATATAAGTTTTCTGTGTCACTGCAAGTGTTATCTCTCATTTGGAGGGAGGAACACCTAGATAAATGGCTGAATTTGTTGTCCTTGGAAGGAGATTAGCAACTGCACTCTAAAGCATCTTCAGGCAAAAAAAAAAAAAAAAAAAAAAAAAAAAAAATGCTGTGTGTGGAATTACCAATTAACCCACAATCCGCAATTAATAGGACACGGCATCCTCATTGTAATTACAAGCTCAGCTTAAGAGTCCATCATCACAGGAAGTGAAATCTACTAATTAACTGGAATTAAAAGAGCACACAGAAAATTAAAACGTACCAGGGCAAACAAGAAAGTCTGTCTTAACTCAAGATTTTACCATACAGAATACCAACATGTATGATTCCATGTGGTGTTGGAATGCAGACAAGAACCAAGCCATCTCTAAGCAAGTTTGTGAATGAACAAGTTTTCTGGAAACATGTCAGAGCACCTGCCTGTTTGTCATACATTATGCAAATTGGATACTCTAAAGAATTATATGCCATATTGTTTCATGCTTTTATGTCATTCCAGGTGGTTTTGTTTTGTGGATCATAGATACGTAATCTTCAGAATTTTTTTATGTTATTGAAATATTATGCAATTTAAGAAAGCTGATCTTAAACAATCTCCAAATTTTGAAAGGATAAAAGTCTCATCCTACTTAATGTTACCACATATGAGAAAGATTTATTTTAAAGCTATAAATATTATGACTGAAGTCATTATTATGTAATGTTATTGAGTAAGTAATTAAAAACAGATGTTTCTGTTTATTATAGCTTTCCTGTATTGTAGAAATTCCTCAGTCAGTTTCAAATAAGAACACAGAATTTGGATGGCAGCTTGTACTTCTCTGAATCATATCCAAACATATTATACTTTCCCTGAGAATACAGCATAAAATCAAGGAGGTAACAGAAAGCATAGCAAAAGCTTCCAAAGAGGGAAGCAGCCAACAGTCCTAACCAGCTATAACACATGGTTATATAACTATAACAATGACTGACATGGCACAATGATTTGAAGAGTACAGTAGTGGCACACATAACTTGGCAGTAAGCAACAGCTCTCTCACTCAACAAGAGGGAAATCATGGCTGATACTAGAAACCTAGACAACCACATAAAGCTAGTGAAGTCATGGATCTTGGAGGAAAACCAACGAACAACCACCATTTTACTAAACAAAAATAATCCCAACTCCATTCTAAATATTTGTCTTTAAACCTACAGATAAGTGAAGTCCTCATCACTCATTAGGAAGGCTTCTCTTTGCAACAGACGAAAGAGTTCATTAAAGAAAACTACAATGGATCAAAATGCAGAGTTGTGAGACTCCAAACAGTGGAAGCAGGGGTTGTCCTTAATGCTTTGGCTGGCTCTTGGGAATCTATTCCTCCCACTGGATTGCCTTGCCCAGCCTTAATATAGGGGAGGTGGTCAGTCTTAACACAACTTGATATGCCATGCTTTGTTGATACCCATAGGAGGCCTGTCCCTTTCTGAACAGAAACAGAGGAGGAGTGGATTGAGTGGGAGACAGAAGTGGGGTATAGAAAGACAGGAGGGAGTTGAAACTTAGGTCAGGATGTAAAATAAATAAATAAATAAATAAATAAATAAATAAATAAATAAATAAATAAATAAATAAATCTAATTTTAACAAAGTATGCAGGGTTGTTAGCTGGGTGGTGGTAGCACACACCTTTAATCCTGACTCTAGTAAGGCAGAGGAAGGCCGAACTGTATGGTTCTAGGCCGGCTTGGTCTATAGAGCAAGTTCCAGGAAGCTAGGGTTGTTACACAGAGAAACCCTGTCAAACAAATTAAAAAAAAAGAATTATGGAACACAGGCAGAATGGATACATCTACAAAAGAACTCCCACACCCAAGGCTCACATAGCAACATGGAAGGGGGAATGGAAAGACCGCAAGAGCCAGATGATCAGAAAGCCTATTGATAGATTGTGTCTTTTAGTGATGTCAGAAACTATATCAGTATGACTACCTAAACATACACTGAACAAGGACAAAAACTGACACATGAGAATGGACATGGAGAAAGACCACAAGACCTCAACCCTATACAAAGAACTCCTGGCAACTAAAGAGTGCTGGAAGGGGAAGGGGAAGAAATAGTCTTTCCCAGGGAAGGTGACATCAATTAGTTACCCAATACCAAATAGTCAATCCTGAAAACAAACATACAAGTAACATTATACAGACTGTGCTGTTTGTGCTTATGTATTTAGGAATATATGAAAGGGAGAAAAGAAAGAGGAAAAAGATGTAATTACATTAAAATCTTAAAATATAAAATAAATAACTTAAAAGAGATACCAGCCTATAACAAAGGTTGCAGAGTGGAGGGTGGTTAGGAGCACAGCCTGTGCCTTTCATAAAGTTGATGAGCATCTTTCAGTTTGGTCCAGGGCCCAGCAACAGCCATTGCTGGGGCCTAAAGTTGATGTCCTGAGTTTAACATGATTTTTTTCACAGAGATTAGTGGAACATGGAGCAGAGTTAAGTTACCCAAACAGCTAGAAGTTTCAAGAGTTTACAAATACTTGTTCTGAATGAAATATAAAATTTTAAGATTATACAGCTGTCATGAATCTATTAAAAAAAAAAAAAAAACCTGAAACTGAATCTCACCTAAATTAAAGGAACTCTCATAAATTTAGATCACATAGTTCACAGTGAAGTGTTATCATCTAAATGCATTTTTAAGTCTAATGTGCTCTAAAATATGTGTCTATATTTTAAATATTTTCAAGATGGAGAAATTATGTGTATAAGCACAAACTCAAGAACAAAATGAGATGGAATCCTTCTTGGACTGAATTATTATTCCACAATGGTCAAAATAAGTTCATTTCTCTGGCTTTAATTTTTAATGCATTTTAAATATTTATTGGGTTCACTAATCATAAAAGTTGCAACTGAGCTGAAGACATGACTCAATAAATTAAGTGCTTATTGTGTAAGCAAGAGGACCTGAGTTCAAGTCCACAGAGCTCACATAAAGCGAGGTGCGGTTGAACACATCAGTAATATCAACATAACAACAAGTAATACTTACAACTAAGGAGAAATGGGAGGCAGATACAGAAAAATCCCTGGACAATTGCCAGCCAACTACTCTGCATCAGGCAGTGACTGATATATACATAGAGAGAGACCTTGTTTCAAAGGTTAAAGATAAAAACCAAGACCTGTTATTGTGTTCTGACCTCTACATGTGGCTATATCATATATAGAAATACATGCCTACATACACACACAGAGCATGCACAAACACACAAAATAAATACATACACAAATTAATAAAATACCAGTTCCATTCCACACTTGTTCCTTCATCTGATGTCCAATTTCCCAGTGAGAACTCAGTTTTTGCTGTATTTTCTAAAACACAGTGCATTTAGAATCACACAATACTCCATCTTCTCAGATTGAATTCTTTTTTTTGGGGGGGGGGTTAATTTGTGATTAAATTTCTTCCACATTTTTCTATATTTGGATTATTCATTTGTTTTAGTACTAAGTACTAAGTAATATTTCATTGTATCATTATAGGATGCACCATAGTTTTTAATCAGTTTACCTACTGAAGGATCTGTTGACTGCTCCTAGGTTGGAATACCTATGAATAAAGCTCACATAATCATTTATAGGCATTTTATGTAAATATGAGTTTTAAAACGAACTAGGTAAATAGCAAGCAAGAAGTACAAGGTTTGGGATGATGGTCAGAATATGCTTACTTCTACAGGAAATGGTCATACCATAACTCTGTTCTTTAACACTTTGCACTGTCACAGTGAGTATTCCTATTGTTCCATCTCTTTGTCAGCACTTAATGTTGTCTGGTGTGTGTGTGTGTGTGTGTGTGTGTGTGTGTGTGTGTGTGTGTGTGTGTTTGTGTGTGTGTGTATGTGTGTGTGTGGTGTGTCCAAAATTAGCAGTGTTTAAATTTAATGGCAATTAATGTTGGACATTTATCCATTTTTGCCATTTGTATATTATTTGATGTAGAGCCTAATAAATCTGTTTTATAATTGAATTGGTTTCATTCTGTTACTTTAAAGGCTCTTTGTATGTTTTGGATACACATCATCTATCACATCCGTGTTTCTTAAAATTTGTCATTCCATTCTGTGGCTTGATGATTTCATCATGCCCTTTGAAGAAAGCTTTGGTTTTATGAAAAACAAAACATCAGTATTTATTTTATGAGTTGAACCTCTGTTGAGTAGTGGAGTCTTATGGGTCTCTCATTGTTTGTCTTCAGTTTTGCTCTTAGAAGCCTTTGTCTATGTCTCTCCATGTAATCTTTACAATTCATTTATATTTACCTATAAAATATCACTCTAAAATTTGAATCCACTGATCAAATTTGAAAGCTCTGCTGCAGCTCACATCTGATGACATTTTCACTTACTGTATCACAGTCTAGCTAGAATCCCAAGTCCTGACTTCCAAATGAAGTTTCATCTTTAGGCTGGTACTTCACTCTTGAAAGAAGTTGACAACAGCATGTTACTAAACAAACAGGAAAACTTCAAGATCTTCATAGGACAAATAGAAGGGACTTTGCTCAGGAATCCTCAGAACCTCTGGCTTTGTATAGTCTTTTTCTAGAGGCTGTCCACAGGGTGGCTAAACCTTAGCATCTTACTGGCACAGCCATATTTGATGGTAATGGCAAAAGCCATAAAGAAAGCACAGCTACTTGGCAAAAATCCAGCAAATCTGAAACATGATTTCCACTGTGCCAACTTTGGTTTTGATCTCCACTTGCTGTATACTTGGGGGAATTTTAATATTTGTACAATTTGAAGATATTAAATTCATGTAAAATTTCCTATGAATCATGCATGCCTTCTCCCAGGACTACTGCTTCTAAGTTTCCCCAGGAAAGTCCTGATAACACTATCCATTCCAATTTTAGGGAAATATCATTATCTACTTAAAGATCTTCTTTATGCTTTGGAGGTTGACACACATAAAGAAACCAGAGATATCTTCATGAGGTTCTCGGATATTCTTGAAACATCTGTCCTTGTCAGGAACAAGTTAATCAAAACAAAGTAAACTTAAAAAGCTCAACAAGATTTCATGGGCTAGAGGAATTGGCTGCAGATCAGAAGCCTCTTCCCACTCTACATTCAGACAATTACATGGCATATTCCACAACAAAGTTAGATTAACTAAAGTTACCTCTGCCCTAACAGAGACTTATATTGATGAACAAAAAATTGAGTAAAAAGTTGGTAAAGAATGAGATGTCAGGATCTCCCTTCCTTAGAAAAGTTAGCACATGCAGAGTCACTGTGATATCATATAACCAAAGAACAAAAAAAAATACCAAAATTAGACATATAAACAAATTCTATAAACATTTATAAAATGTTAACAATGTATTATGCCAGAATTTGAATAATAACTGCAGCAGCTTTGACTGAGGATTTTTTTTTGAGCACTCTAATAATTAAGAGTTAATAATACATTGCTAGGGACATGGCAATCTTTCTGGGCTGGCTTAGAGATTTTGTTTTGGTCTAGCATCCTTGAAGCCACAAAAGCTACTAGCCTTAGAACCTACTGTCAGATGCCTCTAGCTTCTTAAAAATTGGGTTATGGGGTTAATGAGAAAAAAGTGTTATTAAAGATAACTCTTTATCAATGATGATGAAACTGAGGTAAATGATTGTAAAAGATAACTCTATTCTGTTGTGGTTTATCAATGATGGCTAAACGATATGCAAAAAATAGTGAAACACATGTCCAAAAACAAAAATGATACAATCTATGTTTTGGAACAACACAAATCTATCCCTGCTTCCTGAATTTTGTATAAATAAAGAAACACTGTCTGCTACTCAGTCAGGCTCCAAGACTCTTCTGACCATCATGCCTGCCTGGCTCACTCCTTCCCTTGATGACTTTACCTCCTCACTGGGATCTACCAACTTCCCGGGCTTGCCTCTGGCACCTTAGTTTCCTATTTTTACTTCTGCCCTGATGGAGGCCGAGTAGAGGAGACTGGTGGAGTGAAAGCAGGGTCTTGACACTACCTAATAACAGACATCATGGAATGCTGCTGGAGAGGATAACATCCCTTCTTTGGGAGTCATCTGTGCTCACATGTGGTACTCCAAGGAGGATCAAAGTTGTTGCTAAAACAGGCTAAACCTCGAAGAGACAAAGAGATAAGACCCGATTACCATGAACCAATAGGGACTGGGAAGGTTCAAAATTGATGTATGACTCTTAAAACATGATATTTTCATGAAAAATAACTATACAATGATTTTATGTATGTATATGCATGTCTAGGCATGGACATTTGTGAATATTCATGGGGGCCAGAGATCATCTAATGTCTTCATAACTCATTATCCAGCATATTTTTGAGACATGATGGAGCTTACCAATTTAACAATTTATCTAGATGGGCTGGCAAGAAATCCTCCCGCTTCTGCCTCCCCATTGACTGGACTACAGTCATGTATGTAATGCTGTGCCCAGCTTTTATAAGTGGATCCTAGGGTATCAAACTCAGGTCATCATGCTTGTATGGTGAGCTTATTACTAATGGAGCTATCTACTCTGACTGTTAGTGATTTCCTTGCAGCACTTATGGGTTGTGTTCTATATTTTATAAAATTGGACTTTGATGTTGTACAAAGTACAGAAAATGCCACCACAATGTCATGGTTCAGTTTCTGTCATCTTAGCAGTTGTTTACACAAGTTATATCATTTTGTGTTAGCAAATATTGCTTGATGAAAACAGTACCTTCACTATACTCATTTCACATGAACATGTTGGGTTTTATAGAATATAAGGAACATTTTCAAATTGAGAGAACTATGATCTAAATCTGTGTTTTTTCTCTATCTTTAATTGTGTTGAACACATATTCAGTGTATAGTTAAAAAACAATGAGCTTTATTATCTTTTTTAAATTTTCTTATATATTAAGAGATAATTATATTTTTCACAAAACCTGTGAAATTTTTAAAAATGCTGTAATAGTAAACACTTGATTCATTTCTCATAATTGCAAACCCTCTTTGCCACTCTTCTGTCTTCATTCCCTTTGAATCACCACCCAAGTAGCTCTTAAATTTAAGTATATGCAGCATCCATTTCTAGTGTAATTAAAAAGTAAATTAAAAATAAAATCTGAGATGAAACATGTATGATACTCTCATTATGAATTGCAGTGTCTCATGACTCACAAAGCCTAATGTTTCTAAAAATTGAAAGCATAAACTGGCAAATGCAATTTCATTACTTAATAGAATGTTTTTATTAAGTATTTGAAAGTTTCATACAATAAATTTGGGTTATATTCTTCCCTCCACTTCTCTCAGATTCACTTACTGCCATTCCATCCCTCTATTATTTTTAATAAACCACTGCGCCCTATTGCTGAAATTATTAAGGCCACTCCACGTAGTTAAAAGGGAGGTTTATTTTGTGGGGTAACTTACAAATGAAGGGATAGGTTGCAGGGTCTGGCAAAGGTATGGCGCAGTCCGGCGGTGTTCTCTGGAGAACTCTGCTCGGTCTACCTCCAGTGTCCAGGGTCCCAGAGCCAAGTGAGACCTCTCCTCTCAATCCTGTGTCTTCAGCTTCCTCCCTCAGTCCTGCCTTTTGGGTGTTACCATTACCGAAGCCTCAATGGGGGTTGGAACTTTCAGGCCAAGGCTGGAATGGCTACACACTACATCTCCCCCTTTTGTCTAAATAAGAAGGTTCTAACCTAATACAAGACTATAGACAAAGAAATGGTTATCAAATATTGTCCAGGAGTAATGAGGGATAATGACCTAGATAAGTTGGAATTACAATAAACGCAAACAATATCAAGCAAAAAACACATACTAAAATCCAGGGAAGTCTAGAGGGTGGGTAGGTGGCACGTTACAAAGATCATTCCAAAAGGTGTCCTATCCTAAAGAACCTGAGTCTAATACTTAATATATTCTATCTAAGATATTATATATGTGTATATACTAAGTTGTAACTATAACTGCTAGTCTCCAATCTCATCAAAGACCTGAGAAGGACACAATAATACCTGAGAAATGGGAGAAGGATGCAAGCAACTTTTGGGAGTCTTGCAAGAGTAGACAGAGACAGCTGGCAGCCTGGACAGTCACCTAATGTTTCTCAGCATCGTTGGTGCGTTAAAATTGGCTACAGGCCTAGAGTATCTGACAGACTATTTTCAGAAGCATGAATTCTGAAAGACCATCTTATCATGTCTTGGCAAAGTACAGTGGTCACTTTCCTTGTGTCCCGCATGTCCAGAAAGGACAGCATTTGTACTGTCAGCAGTTGAGGCAAGGGCAATTCTTTGCCCAGTAGGCCATTTTGTGCCAAGAAGACAAACTTCCAAATGGAAATGTCTTAGAAGCCCAACATTCTCTTGGGATCAAATTGGTGCCGCCAGGAGCAATTGTGTCTCACATCAACAGAATTCTAAGTTATTTAAATGCCATATTCTCTAGGTCCATGAAGTGTTTGAAGATTACCTGTCCATCTGACCTATATATCTATAAATCTGAATAACCTAACTAACATAAAATTATAGAGATGACAAGCATAGGAGACAATAAATCTGTAAGTCTTATCTACCTAAACAACCTAAGGACTAAGGCTTCATATAAATAAGGCAAACAGCCTGTAAGCAAATGTACAGTAAAAGGACAATGACTTTATATTGTGACAATACACAAAATATCTTTAACAGAGGTAGGAATGTATAGTGCAATATGCAATATGATAATAATCCTAAATATTTATCAGTATACAGAATATCTTAAACAGAAGTAGAATATACATACAGTATGACAGATATAAATTTACATTTGTATCAATATACAAATCTTTCAAATAAGAGTAAAAATATGTGTACAATATAACAAAAAGTTCTGTATTTGTATCAATATACAAATTATCTTAAAGAGGAATATTAAAAGTTTATATTTGTATCAACATGTAAGAATTCATAACAATGCAAATTACAGTGAAAATTATCTAAGGCTGTTATTTTACTAAATTTGTTTACTAATGTATATGATAGTCTACCATAATACCTTATACCTAGCCATTCCATTTCTTCTTTTCCCTTTTTTATTTTTGAGACATATTTTCTTTCCTTAAGGAGAGTACTGAGTTTAACAGTTTCTTCCACCCCCATCCCTAGAACCATTATCCATAACCCTGAGAAATATGAAACCTTAGGGAGAAGGGGCGTCGTTTTCTTAGAATTGCTTCCTGCTGTTTAGGGGGCGGTGGTATCTCTGTTGGGTATGGTGAGAAAGCTCAGATAGTTAAATCTCAGTTAGACTAACTGTAGATTCTGCAGCAACTCTCAGAGTAATGGGCAAGATTGTTTGAAATTCTGGCAAGAAGTGTAGTATGATGATTACCAAGGCCTTATTCTGGATTGGGTAGAGTTGTTGTTGGGGCCCCATCTTCCTTCTGGAGACTTCAGAGATTGCTATTGGAAAACTTTTTTTTTTATCAGAATGGAAGGTTTGGATTTAAAGATGTCATGACATGTAAGAAAGGATTCCAAGAAATCAAGAGTAAGCATGGTCAGAATTAGAATCTTGAAGACAATGGTCCCTTATAATTGGTTTCCTTCTGTCTCACATCAGAGGGCTCTTCTGATATGGGACTGAAAAATCTCTTAACCTTTTCTTTTATCAATATGCTTGGGTTTTAGAGAAGGGTGAGCCAATTCCATCTCCAAAGCCAGCTTGGTTTATAATTGAATTGGAACTACAACTATTCTAGATTGATAGAGATATAGATGTTAGACAGTGATATTTTACCCTGTGTAGATTGGTACCAATAGATTCTTTCTTTCTGCTGTAAACATCTGGATATCCAAGGCCTTAGGATTTCTGGAAGATGGGTATTTCCATTATCCTGGAAAGACAAAAACAGAACCCTATCCCATCCTTTGATTGTTAAATTTTTCTTACAACTTGAGGAGATGTCACATTGGTGGATGATCTTTAACTTCTCCTCATCAAGGGGTTTCTCCTGTTCGAATCAAATTTTTATTAATTTTGTTGGTATCCATAGCTTTTCTTCTCCTGTGGAAACAAAAGCAAAACTCCTTCCCCAACATAGGACTAGACTCACAAATATAGGATAGATAAAATATTTTGTTTAATTTTGCCAAAACAAATAGACTAGATATTGTAACTATAATTCTTGCTTGATAATTGTTTTGTTATATGTAATTTTATTATTTAAAAGTTGAAACTTTCCTTTAAAAAAAGGGGGGGAAGTACTGTGGATATTGCTCTGTATAAATAAAATGCTGTTGGGCCAGTGGCCAGGCAGGAAGTGTAGGCAGGACAAGAGAGAAGAGAATTCTGGCAAATGGAAGGCTGGGGGGAGACACTGCCAGCCGCTGCCAGGAGAAGCAACATGTAAAGACACCGGTAAGCCACAAGCCATGTGGCAAAGTATAGTCTAACAGAAATGGGTTAATTTAAGATAGAAGAAGTAGATAACAAGAAGCCTGCCATGGCCATACAGTTTGTAAGCAATATAAGTTTCTGTGTGTTTACTTGGTTGGTTTTGAATGTCTATGGGGCTGGTGGGTGAGAGAGATTTGTCCTGACTGTGGGCCAGGCAGGAAAACTCTAACTACAGCGCCCAGTTTGTGCTGTCCAAATACTCATGAGTGTTAGTTATCTACTGGAATATGGTCGATTCTAACTCTGTTAGAAGCCATGAACTACCAATAACTCCTCATCTGTGTGGGGTAGGGAGCTTGGGATCCCCTCACCTCTCATGGTAAAATGTGGACTCATTTCATCTTCTGCAGGTAAAGAAAGCCACTGTGAGTTCTTGAGTTCAGCAATCTTGTCATGTCTAGAAGATGCTTTCTTGGTTCAGTCCTCCTCACCTTTGCCTCTTACAATTTTTTTTGCTCCTCTTTCAAGAGCCCCTGGGCTTTGGTGTGAGGGGTTTTGGGAGCATATATAGAGTTTATATTTATTGCTGAGCACTCCACTGATAACTTACCATAGTGAGTCTTGCTTGTCAGATTTTCTTTGGACAGTCAGGCTCCAAATAATGACATGGAGACTTATTATTAATTATGAAAGCTTGACCTTTAGCTTGTTCCCAACTAGCTCTTATAACTTAAATTAACCTGTTTCCATTCATCTATGTTCTGCCATGTGGCCCATTACTTCTCCTCCATAATGTATTTCTTCCTTGCTTCACATCTCTCTGGCTTCTCCCGAATGCCTAGATTCATTCCTCTGAGTTCTTCTTTCTGCCCAGAAGTCCTGTCTAACCTCTCCTGCCCAGCTACTGGCTATTTTTATTTGTATTAAACCAATCACAACAATACATGTTCCCACAGTGTACAAATATCCTGCAACAACTTATACTCTATATTCTGACCAGTTGTAAGTTTCTCCATTAACTGCTATCCACTGCACAAAGAAACTTCTCTGATGAGGTTTGTGTGAAGGAGGTACTTCAATGTATTAATAGAGACATAAAAATTCAGAGGACAGTTTGATACTGTGTCCATTTAGCAGAATAATAGTAGCAGGTTCTCATCATTGGACTTGTGACCTCCTTAACCATGTCTCTTAACCAGAATTGCAGTACCGTACCTGTGATTTATTTTTTATCTTTTATTTTTTTTTTGGTTTTTCAAGACAGGATTTCTCTGTGTAGTTTTGGAGCCTATCCTGGAACTCACTATGTAGCTCAGGCTGGCCTGGAACTAACAGAGATCTACCTGCCTCTGCCTCCCAAGTGCTGGGATTAAAGGCAGGTGCCACCATTGCCTGGCACCTGTGATTTTTCTAGGGGAATAGATCTTAAATATGATCAAAAAGCAGTTGGATTATACTATAACATTCATGCCACTATTGTATCTACACACATATTGTGCCCCATTGGCCATTATTGTAGTTCAGAGGGTTCACAGCTGAGTAAGACTGTGGATGATGCTTCTAGCCCAGTAGTCTATATAGTATTTTCAGGTACTCTGAAAGCTATCCAGGAGGATGGAGATTCCTGATCAATACCAACTTGATTTCTCCATGCCCTGTGACCAAAATGTGTGGTCTTCAGCAATAGTCTGTTACCACCAAGTTCTGTTGGACAACTAAGAGCAATGGCAATGGCCTGAATAATTTGAGGGTCTCCAGAGAAACTCTGACCAACAACTTGAGGCAGTGGTATCCCACACTTGGCACTGGGCTTTTTATTTGGTATCCTGTGGCTTCCGGGAGGAACATTATACCATGTGTAAGGGTAACTCCATTTAAACGTATGTACGTGTGTGTGTGTGTGTGTGTGTGTGTGTGTGTGTGTGTGTGTAAATTATATAAGGTAGGTCATGAAGGGGAAATGTTGACAGTTAGGATGAAGGGGTAAATGAGAAATTTGGGAGGATAGGGCAGAAGAGAAGTTGGGGAGGGGATAATTTAACACTGAGGGTGTTTTAAAAAGGCAAATGCAATTTCTAAAATTGTTCTGATATCCTTCATTTGAATACTGCCCATCAACAAGAATAAAATAAAATATATTTGATATATTTGAGAAGAACAGACTAATTAAATAGAGCTTAATATTCTGACTATTTAGAACCCCAGTGCTTATAAAGTCCAGTATTTTTAAAAGTTAAAAAACTTAAATGAAAAAATTTAAGATTGACAGATTATTAAGTGAACTTAAAGACTTTAAGGATATGTGTTAGGATTGACAATAATCTTGTTATAATAATCACACATATAAAAATTACACAACAATCTTGCTATAATAATGATTCAAATACAAATTGCATACACACAGACATATATATATATATATATATATATATATATATATATATATATATATATATATATGTATACATATATTATACAAATATATATATTAGGAGATTCAGCCCTAGGGCCTGTGAACTCCCAAAACATGGGTTCTTGGCCAGATTTACAGTAAGAAGCATACATTTCTTCCAGTGGAGGAAATCTAATCAGAGGCGTTCAGTCTAATCAGAAAGCAACTGGACATCCATTATGTGCCTTTATTGTACCCATAGGCTTATATTACTACATAGCCATTTAAGGTAGTTCACAGGTTCAGTGTGTGTGTGTGTGTGTGTGTGTGTGTGTGTGTGTGTGTACTTTGTAAGTCTTTTTTTTGAGAAACATAATAAAATGTTAATAAATGTAATACATCAGCAAAGTTTTATGTGAAATATCCTAACATTAAAGGACGGTGAAAGACTAAAAATGAATAAAAAGTGGAGAGGAACAAAACAGATGAGGTATAAAGTAGTAAACTTGGAAGACTTCCATAAACGCTAATGCTGAGTGATGTCCCCTGTTCACGTGTGCTCATTAAACTCACACAGGTGCTTAGGTGTATTTATTCGTATTTTTTATACATATGAATATTTTCCTGTACATATGTTTGTGTACCATGTGAATGCCTTGGAGGCCAGAAAAAGGTTTCAGATCTGGAACTGGAGTCACAGATGGTTGTGAACCACCATGTGGGTAGTTAGAATTAAACCTGGGTTCTTTGTAGGAGCAACAAGTGCTTTCAAACACCTAGCCATCTCTCAAGAAACACTTTTCATTATAATTTATGTACCTTTATTTACCTTTTATGTTTTTCAGTGTTGTGAATTGAGAATGGTTTCACAGATGCTAAGCATGCATTCTACCACTGAGCTACAGTCTATTGTGCTAAGTTTTTTTAGTTTTTTTTTTTTTTTTTAAATTATGGAAACTAGAGTCTTCTATCATACAATACATCTCAACCACAATTTCTTCTCCCTCCACTCCTCCCAACAACCTGTGACCTCCCCTATCCCCTAAATCCACTCCTCTTCAGTTTCCTCTTCAGAAAAAAGCAGGCCTCCAAGAGATGACAAACAGGATAAAAATGATGCAACAGGTCAAGCAGAATGCCCTCATCACATTGAGGCAGGACAAAACACCCCAATAAGAGGAAAAGAGTTCTAAAAGCAAGCAAAAGAGTCAGAGATACATCTACTTCTATAGTTAAGAGTCCCATCTGCAAGCTATGAAAAGAGAGACCTGGACATCAACCCAGCCACAAAACACTTGACCTACAATCAGTCCTGCCTACATGATGTGCTAGGGCAATGGTGGAGCAGAACTTGTGGAAATGGTCAATGAATGTCTGGTTTGACTTAACACCATGAGAGGAGCCCATGCCCTACACTGACTGGATGGCCAAAAACAAGAAACATACTTTTGAAGTAATATAAAGTTAAGAATCATAACTCTCCTAAGTAAAATAAGATACTTTAAAAATTTATTTTTATTTTGAGAGAATTCAACTGATTCCTCAGGGTACTCCCTTGTAGTGGATAGCCATCCCAGCATTGGCCTGGAAGTTCCAACCCCCATTGAGGCTTCGGTAATGATCAAGCCCACAAGGCGGGGCAGAGGAGGGAGTGAAGACTGAGGATCAAGAGGAGGGCTCTCGCTTGGTTCTGGGACCCTGGACACTGGAGGTAGACGGAGCAGTGTTCTCCAGAGAACACCGCCGGACTGCGCTATACCTTTGCCAGACCCTGCAACCTACCCCTTCATTTGTAAGTTACCCCACAAAATAAACCTCCCTTTTAACTACATGGAGTGGCCTTAATAATTTCACCAATACTCCCTCTTATTACTTTTCCCTCTGTTGAGTGAGGACAGTGCTGTGTAAGACAAAATAGACAAGTACTAACAAGTAGTAAATGTCCCAGTGAACATGGAAGTCAATACCAATGACAGGTCAGTTTCACTTTTCTGGCAAGGCTAATTGTGGCTTAAAAGTGGTAATGGGAAGTGGGAAGTCAATTTCATGATGCAAAATGCTGACCACAGACATTGCTACTTTTATTACTGATTAAGAGTTTCTTTATGAGAGAAGAAAGCCAGAGAAGCATTGTCCAACAGGACTCACCAAGGTATTTATAGAGAAACAGGAAATGAAATGGATGATAACAGGCCTGGACAGCATGTGGGCATATCCCTACATGTATGGGAAGGGCAAGAAATGAATAGAAAGAAGATAAATGGGAAGAAGGAAAAGGAGCAAGAAAAGGAAGAGAAGGGACACAAAGAAAAGGAAGAATCGAGATATAGGTGTTATATAGAGGACTTAGCAGTAGTACCAGTTTTGTCTTGTTTGACTATGGACTCTCAACAATAATAAAACTTTAAGAGGCTACTCTACCAATTGAGATCAATGCAAAGTGGCTCAACTCTGCCAGTTTCCTAAGATAAAATTAATCAATGCAAAACAGAATTTGGGAGATGTCAGTGTTCTGTGATAAAATGACATTGAAATTACAGAAATTTTAAAAGTGTTGGATATTTCATAAATTATTGCTAAAATTGTCCAAGAACAAAATTATGATTGTTTGAATACAAGCCATCTTTTTCAAGCCTGTGGCATTGTTTCATTTGCCTGTACCCTTTGGTAAGACATGAACCTGCAAAGGAAGCTAGAATTCAATAGGCCTTCTCATAATTTTCATTAGGTTAGGTTTTAAACTTATTTGTTTATTTATTTTGAATCTTGTTCTTACCTAGCAATATAAAGGAGTGTCACTTTATACCTATCCCATGGTTAGAGTTGTCTGTGAAAGGAGACCTAACATACCTTAGGCTACAACAAATATATTTTCTTTTCTCTACATATGTATGTATTTCTTTCCTTGGAAATTTAAAAGATGCTAGATACACAGTCATTGATTTCCATGTTCTTTGTGCATTGGAAATGCATGTGCAATGGTACCCAGAGGCTTTTCTTTGATTTGGGAGGATAAAAATGTGGTGAGATAAGCTGAAGGATGCATAACACTTTCCTCCTTGTTCTGTTCTTGAAACGTCACAGGCCTGAAGTTAAGGAATGACACTGAAGTGGATAATTCTAAGAACAGAGAGACCAACAGCAGAACGCCAAGGCTCTGAGAAGGGTTTCAGATGCTGTAAGTAGGCAGACAATATAGTAGGAGTTCATCAGGAGTTCATCAGGAGGCAGAAGGTTCTCTTCTTCAAGGTCTCAGACAAAGGGAGGAAGGTTTCACAGCAAGAGCCTGTAGCCAGGCTATCTCTGATTTTTGGTCAGTAAAACAAGGGTAGAGAATTCCAGGTAAAGAATGTTCCACTGGGGATGTAGGGGAAGTGTTGAGAAAGGTCACAGCTAGTTAAGATGTACTCATCATATGAATAGGGACATGAGTCACTACCAGTGACTTTTGATACCCAAAGGCATTTGTTTATAGACTCAGACAGGCCCTTAGTAAAGTGTGTGTCTCTCTCTTGCAGAAGGAATCCCAGAAATAACCATGATGATGGAATTCGAAAGCTGCAGATGGGTGTCGCTTGAGCACCACCTTCTCTGGAATAGTAACAGTGCAGGGACCAAAGTACTGGTTCATATGAGGCAACACTGACTGACCTAATCATGTGACTACAGTGTGACTAATACTTAATATTAAGGACCAACTATGTATTTTAAAGTTTCTCCACTGTTTTGTTGGTATACCCCTTTTCACACTATTTTCTTCAGTGAACACTCATACACACAGCTAATATTTCTATGACAAGAAGTTATTTTTCACTTCCATAAGGATGATATATATTAATGTAAATCACTTTTAATTACTTTGAATGTGATATTTGGGTATGTTCCATTTTATTTTTATGGAATTATGTATGCATCTATTGTGTACTTTTATATATTTCAGGGACATATTATTATGTTTAAAGATAATTGTGTTTTTTACTTAAAATATTTCAACTGTGGTCATAATGAGTTCTTTGAGGTGGTTCTTCATTTTATTTAACATATTCCCATCACTATGTTTTGCAATCACTTGAGAGCATCATGACTGTGTTGCAAATTGCTCCAAGCTCATCTTGAATCTTTCCTCCCCAGTCCTAGAGTCACATTTTACTCACTGATTTCTCTTCTAGAAATATGATTAATAATCATGATCTGAGTTCGTCTGTGATGGAACATTTTCCTAGCATGCATGAGGATCTAGGTTGAATGCCTCCCCCCTTCACCAAACTAAACAAGAAAATCCTCTACTGGAAAATGTATGGCAATGTTGGATGTCTTTTTTCCTAAGACTGTCAGTTGTCAGAGCCAGGGAATGTAACTGTCTATCCCAACACATTTATAAATGATTAGGTGTGAATGTGGCTCCATTTATTTATCTGTTTGGTAGTGGGTCAAACATGAATTTTGTGATTGAGATCTATCGTTGCATGGACTATTCTAGCCTCATTCACCTTCTTGACCTGTAACCACATACTTCCAACACAAAAAAAACTGGATGCTAACAGTCTGCTATTAATTTTCTTAAACGTAGCCTTCTGGCACACATGTAATATGGCTTCAGACCTGTTTCCTTCTGAGCAACACCTTTACCAGCTATAATATAGTGATTGTTCCTAATTTTTGTTCTCCTCATTCATCTTCAAAATCATTTAGACCAGTAACCCATTCAGAACATACCTTTTTCGGTAGTGTTAGCTCATTTAGTATACATTTACATTCATTCACATACTTTGCATCTTCATCTTGGAATCCCAAGAATTTCTGGGACTTCATCCTATTTTATTTCCTGATTTATGTGTGTGTGTATGTGTGTGTGTGTGTGTGTGTGTGTGTGTGTGTGTGTGTGTGTTGTTGTTGTTGTTGTTTTCTTAGTTGTGTAAATTATATTTCTCTCCTTTATGTAGGTAAGTCCCATTTTATTTGATGGATGCATAGTATTATATATAGTTCAGAGTAGAACTGCTCACAGAGAACTCTTTTGCCATCCTGAATACCATCATGTGTTTCTTTCTCAGTTCTTTCTTTCCTAAACAGTGTCTCCTGATGATTTTATCATCCATGAGCTTTTTCCTTTTCAATGAATGTCATATTAAACCATTGATATTTTGAACCTTAAAGTGTCTTCTTGGGAAAAAAAATTATTTCAGCAGCACAAAAGGTATTTAATGGTAAAACTATATGTGATCACCCCTGAGTTACCTGACACCAGTTGGAAATTAGGGGAAAAAAATCTTTCATTGTCTTTCCAGTCCTCTCTCCTTGTCTATTGATGATTATTTGTGATGCTCTTAGTTCAGATGAAATATATTTGTACTTGGCATATTTTATCATGCTATTTATTAACATTTTTTCTTAGATGCAATTTGTTCAATATAGAGAATAACTCTCTTATTCACAGTTCTAGTTGTGTTAATTTTTGACTGAAAAATTCTTGTGATTGATCATCTATTATCTAATAGTTTATTATTTAACATGGCATGTAAGTATAACCCTGTAGTCAAGTTACTCAGAAAAATCAGGCAAAGTCCCACTGAAAGCCCAGGAATTCAAAGCCAGTCTGGACAACAAATTGAGAATACCTTTTTTAAAAATCCTAAAACAAATGCAAGCAATACTAGTAAAACAACAACAACAACAAAAACCTCACAAGATGTAGCAATGCCAACAACAAAAGCCCAATAAACACAGAAACAAAATATAAACCTAACAAAAAATTAACTAAATCTAATCAGCAACTCATTTCTATCTTATCTTTTCATTTCCAAATACTATTAGTATTTATATTTTGAAGGAAGAAATTGAGATTCCGAATTGAAGTGAAATACAGAGTTAAATAATTTGAAATAAGCCAATTGGAATTAAATGAAAATTTTATATAATTTTCTACTCTACCTTCATATGACCTATGTTGAACTTACAAATAAAATATAATTTAATTTTTAAGCATAACTTAATGTTGAGGTCATTATTAGTATAAAATGTACATGTGTTTGTAGCCACAAATTCAGTATGAACAATGAAGGAAAGTTGATATATTCAAATTAATGAACTCAAGTTAAGCCAGGAGAGGAAGTGCCTGGGCAACCTCAGAAAACCTAGGTATTCTTTAATTGTCAAAGGATATATGCTTTCTCTTGCCATCTCCCTACATCTCAGTCTACCTGTATTTCCTAAATCCAGGTGCAGAAACTATAGCAATTAATATCAACCTGAATTTGATTATTTGATTCTTCACCATTTCATAGGATTATGTTGACTTGGTAATTTGATTGCTATGCAGATGTGAACTGTACTGATTACATTAAAATATGCAAAGGAAATGAAGAAATATTATCAGACAAAGCAGAAAATGGTACTTGATTCCATCTTACTTAGCACATTTTCTGGAAGAGAGAGACTGAGTGGTGAGGATCATGAAGGCTCTCCAAAGTTTTTTCTGTGGGTGCATGTTTTCTGTATTAAGACAGAAAACAACTACTGTTTTCAACAAGATTGCACATTTTCACCTAGATTAAAATGTACTAAAAGTAACTAATGCCTTATTTCAAAAGTGGTTTGGAATATTCTTTTAGATAAATGTATGACTTCACTGGATATTGGGATAGAAAATATATTAAGAAATGAGGGTACAGGTCTAGAGATGGCTTACTGAGGAAAGTTGGGGGAAAAAAAAGGTAGGAATCTGTGTTACAGGATATTTGACCATACTGTGTAAAAATGTGTAGCTGTTTTGCCTTGTCTTCCAAGGCACCTTCTGACTGGTTTAATAAAGAGCTGAATGGCCAATAACTAGGCAAGAGAGAAAAGGCAGGACTTCTGAGCAGCATATTACCTAACACAACTTATACAGGTTCTGGAGATCTGAATTCCAGTCCAGAACTTTGCCCACTAAACTGGTTCCTCAGCCTCATAGCTACATTTTAATTAATTAGTTTTACCACATAATCTCTGTAGTTTTGAAGAGAGGAAATCCCTTTCATCCACTCCTAATCAGAGAATAGTCACATGACAATCATTTCCAAACTGGGAGAACACAGTGTTCAGGTTACTCATGTGGAGTTTCAGTCTTTAAAAATGATGGTTTAGTCTCTTTTGAGATGAAGCTCATCACCTGTCATTGACACTATTTTTATTGAATAATTCACACATCCATCTTGCCAGGGTCATAAATTACAATCTCCTTTTTTTTTTCTGAAACATGACAGGCAATTAGCTATTCTCTAACATCTGAACAGTCAACTTACTCCCCAGAGATTTTTCTGGACTAATCCTCTCAATTAGCTCATAAGGAAATTGATAAAGATATTTTTCTCTTGTGTAACAGAATTCACAGAAGTCAGGTTTGTTTGTCAGAGAGCACCCATTCATTTGCTTTAACAGCCCACTATATATATATATATATATATATATATATATATATATATATATATATATATATATACATATATACATACATACATGTATGTATATATGTATATTGGCCAAATAGAGGATCCACTGGCCAATCATGACTATCAACTAGCTGAAATATTGTTAGTATGAATCGGGATACACACACACACACACACACACACACACACACACACACACATATATACATGAGGCCCAGGTGCCAGAAGGACAGCTACAGCTCTGCCCCAGGACACTTGCCCTGGGTGGGCAGAGATTAACCATGAGATCAATGCCTATGGTAACAGGTGGTCAGGCACAGTAATGGTGAGCTAGTGTATGGTAGGGAAATGGGAGAGAGAGAGGCAAAAAGGTTCATGTGCTGGGGAAAGAGACAGATCTGAAGAGTCAAGGGCAGTGAGTACCTGACTGATGGTGGCTAGCCTGCCACCAGGGGCCATGGTAATGTCCAGGCCTAGACTGCTGCCAATGACCATGTCTGGGTCCATGGCCCTGGCACAGCTGTGGTGGTCTGTGTTGATGTCCATGGCTCCTGTTATCACCCAGGGCTCTGTGGAGACCTAGAGGCTGGACCACCACCTGTGACCCTGTTGGTGTCTGAGGGGTATGTCCCCACAGTGCTCTGGGATGTTCTGTATGTTAAATGTGTTGCTCTGATTGGTTAATAAATAAAACATTGATTGGCCAGTAGCCAGGCAGGAAGTATTGGTGGGACAAAGAGAGAGGAGAATTCTGGGAAGTGGAAGGCTGAGGAGAGAGACACTGCCAGCAGCTGCCATGTAAGGTACCGGTAAGCCACTAGTTATGTGGCAACTTGTAGATTAATAGAAATGGGTTAATTTAAGATATAAGAACTAGATAACAAGAAGCCTGTTGTGGCCATACAGTTTGTATGCAATATAAGTGTCTGTGTGTTTACTTGGTTGGGTCTGAATGGCTGCAAGACTGGCAGGTGAAAAAGATTTGTCCCGATCCTGGACCAGGCAGGAAAACTTTAGCTACACCACAGGGGCCATGTTGATCTAAGAGGCCTGTGCTGTCACCAGAGGACATGGTGATATCCTGGGCCTGGACTGGACTGCCAAGGTCCATGTCTGGGTCTGTGGTCCTGCTGCAGCCAGGCTCTGTGTTGATATCAGTGGCTCCTGTTTCTACTGAGGGCCATACAGAGGTTCACAGTCTGGGCCAACACCTGAGGTCATGTGGTGTTTGAGCAACTGGAACCATACAGATCTGGGTGGACTGTGCTGCCACCCAGGGCCATAGTAATATCAGAACATTAAATTCAGCCAAGTACCATGTCTGGGTCTGTGGCCATACCATGGCCAAGGTCTGTGTTGCTATCCATGGTTCCTGTTACCATCAAAGGCTGAGTGGATGTCAGGGGTCTGGGTTGCCACAAGGTGATATGTTGGTGTTCAAATCCTATGCTGCCATTGGTACCACAGTGATATGGGTGTCCTGTGATGCCAGCTAGGGCCATGATGACATATGGGCCCAGGCTGCTGCCAGGGATCATGTCTGGGTCATGGTCCTCCTGCAGTCTAGGTCTGTGTTGATTTCCATCACCCTTGCTGCCACCACCAAAGACCACACAGATGTGCAGGATCTGGCCCACCACCTATGACCATTTTGGGGTGCTGGATCAATCTGCTGCCAAGGCCCTACAGACCTGAATGACATGTGATGGCACCTGGGGCCATAATATCATCCAGGCCTTGACCACTGCCAAGGGCCCTGCTACAGCCATGGTCTGTGTTGATGTCTGTGGTTTCTGTTATCACTTCAGACAGTAAATAAAGGGTTGCAGAGTTGGTCCTGCCCCTTACTGGCTGAAACAATGGGGAAAACTGGCCCTCGGTCTTGCCTGGGCAGCCAGGTAGAGCTGACCCCATTGGCAGAGGTGTGGGTGAGCTGGCCCAGAGGGTGTGAGAGTGGGAGAGCTAACTCCACTATCTGTCATGTGGTGGTATGGACAAGGAAGAGATGCCCCCAAATGCAGGCATGAAAGCTGGTCCCTGGACCATAAGAGTGGGAGAGCTGCCCCTGCCTCTCATTGTATGCAGCACTTGAGAGAGAAGACTTTGTACCTTGCCTGGGCAGAACAAAGAAGCTGGCCCTATTGACAGGGGTACAAGTGACCTGGCCCTGCAAACATGAATGGAAGATCTGGCCCCATCTCTTATCTGCCATATGGTAGAAGTGGAATCGGTGAGGGAGGAAAGCCCTCCCCCATCCCCTGCCCCTCATGTCCTGTGGCCATGAGGGTGGGAGAGCTGGCCCTATCATACACTGACTGCAGCACATAGGAGTATGTGCTGTACATCTCACCTGAGCACCACACTAGAGCTCGCCTTTTTGGCTGTTGGCAGGGGTATGGGTGAGCCCTCCCTGAGAGCAGGAGAACAGGAGAACTGACCCTGGCCCTCTCATCTACCATGTAGTGGTGTGGTTGAAGGAAATTTGGGCCCCCTGTTCCTTGCTACTTGTGACAGGCTAGAGAACTGGCCTGTAGGTGGGGGCTCATGAGAGAAGGAGAGCTAGCCCTGCACATCACCAACTACAGCACTTGGTAGAGCAGGCCCTGCACCTCTCCTGGGCAAAACAGTAGAGCTGGCCCTGGTATTGTGAGTGTGAGTGAACTGGCCTTGAGGGCATGAGAGCAGGAGAATTGGCTCTGCTCTTTGCTGCCTGCTACAGTGGATGAGCTAGCCAGAGCAGTGCTGGAGAGCTCACCCTGATAGTGACAATGAGGGAGAACTGGCAGGCTAACCAACCCAGCTAGCACCCAAGCCCAGAACTGGGGTTATGAGTTGGCCTATCCCAACATCCACCTCATCTCTGAACTGCTGAAGCATGTGAAGGGGCCAGAAATGGAGTTCCAAAGCTATAGACTCTCCATGGCACAGGTAATAGCAGGATATTCAAGAGGAGTCCCAGTAAGGGTCTAGTATTGAGGGTGTAGCAGAAGCCAGAGGCCCTCAAACCAGACTAATGACTCATTGCAATGAACACTTACAAGAAAAGATGTATGGACTAAAAGGTGTACTGTAAGACTCACTGTGTCACACTGCAGCTTTGACACTGAGACTTTTTCTTTCATATGATTGTTTTTGTTCTTGCTTTTTATTTTTTGTTTTCTTTTAAATTCTTTTTTTTTAGTGTAGGGGCAGGTTGCAAGGGCAGAGAGTGAATATGAAGAGAGAGAGAGAGATGAATGAAATCAGGATGCATGACATGAAATCCACAAAGAACCAAAATTTTTTTTAAAAGAATGAATTGTCAAATGTGTTTAAATATAGTTAAAATTTATTAAACACATACATAATATAAACTATTTTATATAGTTTACGATAACTCTCATAAATAGATTATTTTAAACATTTTCTTAAATATGTATCCAGTTGGTTAAAAAATATATATGCAACAAGGCCTTCATGAAGAATATTCCCAGGAATGCCAGCTTACACTGCATGTAGGAGAAAGGCTCAATCAGATGATGCAGTAAGTTTTCTGTTGCAATTGACTAAAGTTACTCAAGGTTATAATACCAGAAGTAAGTGAGCAGGGGCCTAATCTTATCTGTAACTATAGTTGATAACCACAAGAATTTATTTTGTGACTTTAGGTCTGACAACCATTTGATGTCTAGCTGATGAAGCCTGAGTTCAGCTGCAAGACACAAGGTTTAAGATTCATTACCTTGCTTCTTTTATTGTTCAGGAGGTAACAGGCAAAGCTAAACTAAACTGTCATAATAATCTGAAGATTCTAGACAGATAGAGAAGAGATAAAATCTCAAGGTGCATGATCTAAACATTGTGTGTTATTTTCCATAAGATATCAAGAAAGTATAAGACATATGATTTAGAATTTTCCTGAGGAGGCTCACAGGTTGGAAAGTGGCTGAAAACTCAACAGCAAGTGAGGGCTGCTGACATTATGCTGTAGTTAGGAGTTGGGGGTGGAATGGAGGGCCCCATGCTGAATCGCTGGGTTCTATTTACTTTGAATGACTTCCTGGGCACTGGAAGGAGCACTGTGCTTTCCTGGTAGCTGGACCAGATACTTCCTAGGAGGGAAAGAACATTACAGGGTAATCTTCAGCAATCAAATACCAAAAATAAATTTAGACTCTGACAGTGAAATTCCTCTTTCAGATGTGGGATCAAGTATTAGATCTTAAAAATTCAAGAGTGTATCTCAGGACTGGATAGTAGTATAAAAATTGAAACCTATACATCTGATTGACTTGTTAGCCAAAAGGTCCCAGGGGAATTCTCAAACAACCTAGATTGTTGCCAAAGCCATAGGCTCCTCTCCACATGCTGACAAGGCCCTGTTGCTGTAGATAACAGCTACAGTAGTCATTAAACAAAGAAAAGTTGAGCTTTGGCCTAAATAGAGCTTCCACTCCTTGTTCTAGCATATTTGGTATAGGAAGGCACTCTGCATGTAACCAAAAGAGAAATGTAAACACCAAACCATCCACAACCCTTGGATCTAAAATGGTGTCTTGCCTACAAAATATTCTAGGTCAACTTATTTGACTGAGGTCCACTCCATAATGCCTGAGTGACCAAGAACAAAAAACTAGATATCCTAGGAATTTAAGGTAAAACCAAATATGTATGTATGTATGTATGTATGTATGTATGTATGTATGTATATGTATATGTATGTACATATATAAGTATATATGTATATATACATACACACACATATGTGTGTGTGTGTGTGTGTGTATATATGTATATATATTTATATACCTAATGACATTCTGCTATACTCATATAGCAGTATCTTGCTCATTCATCATCAGAGAAGCTTCCTTCTACAGCAGATGGGACCAAATACAGATGTCCACAGCCAGACATTATTCAGAGAGTGAAACCTAGAAATATTCAGCCCTAAATGGGATGTCGTCATCAAATCCCTACCCTCAGTGCTCAGGAAAACCCACAGAAGAGTTAAGTGTTAAGAGCCAGAGGGGATGGAGGACACCAAAAAACAAGGCCCTCTAAATTAACATGATTAAAACTCATATGAACTCATGGAGACTGAGGCAACATGCACAGGGCCTGCACAGGTCTTCACCAGGTCATCAGCTCATATATTATAGCTTCCAGTGTAGTGTTTTTGATGGGATTCTTGAGTCTGTGAATGAATAATGGGTCTTTGATTCTTATGTCTTCTCTTGGGCTCTTTTTCTTCTGTTTGTCTTGTCCTCTCCAGCATGATAGTTTTGTTTTATCTTACTGTGTTTTATTTTGATAAATTTTATTATTATCCCTTAGAAGTATGTTTGTTTTCTAATGAAAGACAGAAAGTGGGTGAACCCAGATATGAGGGATGGTGAAGAGAAACTGAAGTAGATGGAGGAAGAGACCATGATCAGGATATATTATGTAAGAAAAAAATCTATTTTCAATAAAAGGAAAAAAATTTAAACCTAGAACTGAGACAACTTCAAATATATTTGGAACAAGCTCGTGTGAGATATTTAGAGCCCAAAGAGCAATTGCTTTTGGGATAGGAAAACCAATTTACCTTCAGTGAGAGACAATATGCTCATTCACTATCTCAAAGCATTTTTGCTATGTTAGTAGATGACAACTCACATGAAAGAACAGAAAAGCTGGTGTATAACAAAACGTGGGCAAAGCTTGTGATGAGGGTATACAACCTTGATAACAGTCTGAGCACCAGGTTAGAGTGCCCTAATAATATCACACACTTACTGGCTTTAAAAAGAAAAACAATATTTGTTCACGTCTCTAGATTCCAGAAGTTCAAGTTCAAAGTTCCAGTCTGTCTATTCCTGCTGGAGGCCTTATTCCTATATGCCATGAGGCCTCCATCTTTAATAAACCTTCACGTGAGAAGATGGCAAGTCTGAGTTATTCTTTTAAGGGATCCATTTCTATTGGGTCAGAACCCCACTCATAGGACTTCACTGTTCCTCAGCTACTTTCATACAGTTTCTCTATCAAAATATTGTCAAAATAGATATGTTGGAGTTTTAACATAATTTTTTTGGGGACACAAACATTCAGTGTATAATAAACAGAGTAAGACTGGTAGAAAAATCACAAAATGGTATACAGGTTGACATGCTTTGTAGTAATAATTATGACTATGATGGAATTCAATAGAAACTAAAAAAAATTTAAAATGTGCAAAGATTTGAATAGGTATGTTTCCAATGATGATGTGCAAATATCCAACAACATATAAAATGATATCAATATCACAAGGCACTAGGGATACAGACATAACGAAGCCACAATAAGGTACCTCCTGTGCACATTAACAGAGATTGCTACTAAACTTATTTTTAAAGAAGGAAGGAAGGAAGAGAGTAAAAGAATAAAGAAGGGAGGGCAGAAGGAAGGAGCAATCACTGGAAAGCATGTGGATAAACTGGAATTATTCTGTTCTACTCCTGGGCTTGAAAATTTTTACTACAACTATAGAAAATAGGATAATAGTTATTAAATATAATTGTCATAATCTGTAACAATTCTACTTGCCAGAATATCACAATAAATTAAAATCATAGTCAGGAAGAGATATTTGCCTACTTGTGTTCATTGCAGCATTAGTCACAATAGCAAATAGGGAGATCCATAAATGGAGACATAGGATAAACAAAGTGTAGTGTGTGTTTACAATGGGACATTATTTATCCTTAATGACACCTGCTGCAGTGAGGACTAACCTTAAAGACATGTTACTAAATGGAATGAACCAGTTTAAAAAAAAAAAAAAAAAAACACTTGCCAGGAGTACCCTCCTGTGGTCTTCAGATCATTAAGATTCATACGCATGGAGTAGAACAGTGATAGGCTGGTGGGAGGTGAGCTATAAAACTAGGCACTCGCATCTAAATGGGTTACAGAGTTTCAGCACAGAAAGAAAAAAACATTTTGGATATTATTATTGGTGATGGCTGAACATCACTGAATTATAAACACAAAATAATTAAAATAGTAACTTGTTTGTTTTATAGTTTATCATAATTAAAAATTTAAAGTTATAGTATTAATTGCAGCATATGTTATTTCTATGAAGAAATCATGAAATAAAAGGTTCATGTATGAAGTTTTTAAACTACCACATGAATTAAAATGATGTTACATTTTAAAAGCATGTTTAAAACACCTTGGGGTTATGACAACCATTTCAGGCTTGAATCACATAGTGTGAAGGAGGTAGAATCCTCTAAACCTGAAATGGAAAAGTCTTCAGCTTGTCTTCAAACGTTAAACTCATTGTGAAGCTGATTAAATGCTTTTGGACAATTATTATTATTTTATCTTATGTTTGAGTGTTTACCTGCATGTATTTCTGTGCACAATATGCATGACTGGTGACTTGGAGTCCAGAAAGGGTTGTCTAGACCCTAGAACTAAAATGACAGAGAGTTGTGAGCCATCGTGGGACTGCTGAAAATCAAATCCAGATCGTCTGGAGAAGCAGCCAGTGCTCTTAACCTCTGAGCTATTTCTCCAGGCCCTGACTAAACAATTTTATAAACAGACCAAAAACCTGCAGAAACTGCGTAGGCTTCCTGCAGAAACACCACTGTCAAGTTATGCTAACATAGCACAGAAAACATCAAGAGAAATGATAAAACAGCTGCCACAACATCCCAACTGCAGCTGTAGGAACCAGCAAGCAATAGGATGATGCCAAGTGTTCTGGTGAAAGGTGTGCCTCAGCTGAGCTGTGGTGGTGAACGCACGCCTTTAATCCTAGCACTTGGGAGGCAGAGCCAGGCAGATCTCTGTGAGTTTGAGTTCAAGGCTAGCCTAGTCTACAGATTGAGATCTAGGACAGGAACCAAAACTACACAGAGAAATCCTGCCTTGAAAAAAACAAAAACAAAAACAAACAAACAAAGAATGGGAAGTTAAGGCAATTTTAATTGAAGACAAACTTATTAAGGAGACATAGATGTTTTCTATGTCAGGAGAAAGTGACCCATGTTGGGAGTCAAGTAACCATAAATGAAAACAATAAATATGTAGGATGATCTAAATGTACATTGAATATATGGTAGATTTAAAGGTATTCAAACTTGCATAAAAATTGGGAGCACATGATGAGACAAAAGCTTTCAGGTTTAGGATTATTTGAAAAGAGGTCAAGATAAACATCTTTAGCTGACCTTTACACTAGCGTTTACTTATTCAGTTTCATAAAGAGGAGATAATTAACTAGGAAAAGAAAAAAGTATAAGAATTTAACACATCAGGTCAGCAATTCACTTAAACAAAAGAAAAAAAGTTTAATCAAATAGGAGAGACTGTTTAAATTAAGACAAAGTCTGAAAAATTGTGCATAGAACTGTTTGTATGAGAAACAACTTGATGAAAGGCAACAGGAATTTAAAGAGGATGGGAAAGTCTATACTATACAGTAACCATTCAGAAAATAAAATAATAAATGGCTTCGGTAATGTCAAACAAAGGCATCTTTAAGGAAAAAGAAATATATTGCAAAAAAATGAGTCTTTATTACAGATAAAGTTTTAGATTTTCTGGGCAAAGATTTTTAATTTCTCTTTTCAGTCAGAGGCTAGAATGAAAGAACTAGTCCGTGACCAAGTGCAACAACTTATACCTACCTGTATTGTTGGGAATGAATGTGGAAATCAGTTTAGCGAGTAGTTTAGCATGGACTATGACAGACCTACACAATCTATTGCTATTTCTAGATGAATCCTCATAGAAATGTTTATTTTACACATGTACTAATGCATATACATCAGATCACAGCTACTTTATCTTTACATTCTTTTCATATACAATGCATGCATATACTGTGACAGAAGGAAAAACATAATAATATGTGAAATGAAAACAAACACATATCTGCTCCCTGATCATAGGAGAAAAAATCCATATATATCTAAGAAAGAGTGTAAGAAACAAAACATGCAAACCATACCTAGTATCAGTGATGAGGCAAGATTAATCCTTAGTACAATCTGCAGTATGTGGAGTGAGTTGGAGGAGAGAGTTGGGAAATAAATGATATACAATTTATTATACTTATTGTATATACTATTCAGTGTTTTCATTCCAAAGCACTCTGTCTGGCTATGTATCTGTATTTATGTACTTCCCTATATTTATGCTACAAGGCTGCTATTAGTCACTTTTTGTTGTTGTAATAAAACACCATGACCAAACAAAACATATGGAAGGAAAAGTTTTTGGCTTATTGTTTCAGAAGTAGAGTGTAGTGGGTAGCCATCCCAGCCTTGGCCTGGAAGTTCCAACCCCCATTGAGGCTTCGATAATGGTGACACCCATAAGGCAGGGCTGAGGGAAGAAGCTGAAGACCCAGGATGGAGAGGAGAGGCCTCTCTTGGTTCTGGGACCCTGGACGCTGGAGGTAGACTGAGCAGAGTTCTCCAGGGAACACCGCAGGACTGCGTCATACCTTTCCCAGACCCTGCAACCTATCCCTTCATTTGTAAGTTACCCCACAAAATAAACCTCCCTTTTAACTATGTGGAGTGGCCTTAATAATTTAACCAATAGTAGAGTCCATAAAAATTGGGGTATCATGGCATCAGGCAGCCAGAATACAAAGCAGAGACTTCACTTCTTCAACCTTAAACACAAGCAGAGAGAAGCAGAAAGTAGGCAAGTCCATGACCTCTCAGAGGCTGCCCCTATGTCAATGGGTCTGCGGTGTCAACAACACAGAAGCCTGGATTCAGGTCACCAACAACATGCTCAATTTATTCTGGCAGGGGCAAGTTTTATATACTCTCCACCCTGCCAGGGGAGGGGTCTGTTGTGTGGGCATCTGTTCGTGTGACATGACTCCCTCTCACTGGTCCAGGTCATCTCACACCGCCGCTTGGACACTATTGTCAGGCAGACATAGGTTGGCTCTGAGGAAGTATGTTCTGTGCATGCTCTCATTACCCTTGGGGCCACTGACCCTCAAGCCTATTGGGGCTTAGTCATCCTAAATCCTCATCGTTGTCCTTCCTCCTGGAAGGCCAAATATTGTTAAAATGGGGAAATGTGTGTAAATGCCACAGCTTTTTTTTTTTTTTTTTTTTTTTTTTTCCCCGGAGACAGGGTCTCTCTGTGTAGCTTTGTGCCTTTCCTGGAACTCACTTGGTAGACCAGGCTGGCCTCGAACTCATAGAGATCCACCTGGCTCTGCCTCCCGAGTGCTGGGATTAAAGGCGTGTGCCACCACCGCCTGGCCTGTTGCAACAGCTTTGAAAGCACTCCTCATTCCAATCACAACAATGTCATTTTGTTACTTTTTTCAAGAAAAATAAAAATGTATTTTTTAAACAATCCTCAGGGATTAAAAACTCAACACTTCTGTCCCCAAGACTGTGTATTCCAGTATTGACTAGAATCACTTCTGAACACAGTGTCTGAGGTCAAATCCTTACTCTACTAACACTGTGATTTTAAGAAGATAATTATTATTTTCACCTTTTCATTTCCTTGTCTGTAAAATGGAAAACACAAGAAGATCACAATTTCTAGGCCATGGCTTTTGTTAGACATGCTTACCTAAAATATGCCTGAGTCATAAAGAACAAAGTCAGGCACTTGGTCAACACTACAATATGATAAAATATCTCACTTTGAGATTCAATAATTAGGCATATTTTATTCTCGTGAGAATTTTTAGTCTTGATATATTCTCATGACCTTTTCACTGTAGTGAGTTTATCTAGTAGTCATTATGCAAATTTGCTAATTATTATATACTTAAAAATGAAAAAATATAATTGATGCCAGCTTGCTATTTTGTTATTTGCAACAGTACCAAAGTTTATTTGAATAAATATGCATGTTTTAATTTCTGGTTCAGAAATCCCTCCCACACAAATGAAACTCAAAATAACGGATGCCGATTTACTTTTTAGTTCACTACTCTTGGAGTAGATGGCTGTTGCTCAGTGAGAAACTTGAAGGAAGCCTGCTGGTGATTGACTGCTCATAGTCTGGCAGGTAAGATTGCTTAGCCTGGGGTTACTGACATGACTAAGTGGTTAAAAGCAATTAATACTCTTCTAAAGGACCCACTTTTGGATTCTAGCAGCCATTTTCAGTGTGAAAATGAAGGAGATGTTCTGAGAAGAGAAAGAGGTCTTACAGGGGGGATAGAACAATGTAAGGGGGGTGAACGGGGTCAAAGGACATGACAGAGTTAAGTGAAACTTCTATTCTGAAACCTCTAATTTTCTACATTAATAGCTACCAATGAGATAACCTGGAAACTGATACTGCCTTTGTCCCACTAGTGAAAAAATAATAAAAAATTGACTATGTTAGTGAACTAACTGCATTAGCAGTAAAATTATAAGGGTAATGGAGAAGGTAACCAACCATCTTGGAACCTAGGAACTATGCTGCTGACATTATTTCACCTGACTGGTCAAGCTACTTGGAGTTGAATGTGCTGTACATTCTTTCAGGAGAATTTCATCAACCTATAAGAGAAGCAAACATATCAGGAAAATTCCAATGAGCAGAGAGAAAATAAACCAGTGTACAGTGGGAATAAAAGAAATATTAAAAGCAGTGTAAAAGAAATGTGTCTACACTACTGGCTAGATTGGAAACTCCTTAACCAAGACTTGCATCTGTGACAGGGTCACAGGGCTGGCAAACCAGGGAGGTAAGCATGAAAACAATAAACAACAAGTCTAGTCTGATTCAGCATATTACTAGGATCAGTCCTGGCTTTGTGCCCAAGGCTTTTTGAAAGGATATGAAGTATTAAAAATTACTAATTATAAGCACATTTTAAACCATTCCATAAGGCCTTCATGATTACACAAAATGCAGACAAACTTTGTAATTGCTAATATGGGATCCTGTGGTGTTTAATATTGTATTAAACCATGGTACCAGCACTTTAGTTACTTATGCAAAAATCACATCTGCAATTGATAGAAATATTTATCAGTGTGTTCACTAAAATGAAAATGCACCGAAGCGAGTAATAACATTTAAAACAAATAGGAAAGCCCAAATGGAAATGAAGCATTTGAATAATTTCACAGTGTGTAGCCTGGAATAAATGATATCAAAACCCACTTCTGTTTCAAATCAATAACACTGAAATGTGACAGAATCTTGATGATACTCTATAGAAAAAAATTAATCCATAAAAATATACTTGTAAAACATTTCCAGACAATAGGATATTTACCCTTCTTCTTCTGTATAAGTTGATTGGCTCCTGGAAATGATTAATGTATTTCTTTCATGGTTATTATCAAATATCATTCATTTATTCTAGAATAAAAACCCACTGGTTCATATTTTCTTTAAGAATATAGGAAGTTATTTTAAATTCATACCATTTGGGGTTCCCTGTTGAAGATAATACCTGAGAGTCAGGAAGTCAGGTGCATGCATGAATTTTCTGCAGATTTATCTGGTTTGTTAACTTTAAATTGTTCAGTCATGTAAAACTCTTTGTCTCCACTGTGCCTGCTAAAGTGTTTTTTTAACAACTTCAGGTCCATAATTTCTAATGTCCTGATGAATTTAGTGTCAGCTGTCACTGAATCCATCCCCATTCACCCAAGAAGTCTCAGGAAGCTTCCTGTTTCATTTCATCCAAGATTTTTTTTAATAATTTAATTTAATTTTACGTTTCAGCCATGGATCATCCAAGATTTTTAAGAATCATGGGTAACATAAGGGAAGAGACCTGGGTTCTACACTTATGATAAACAAAGATTCCAGTTTGTCTATGCATTTCATGTGACAGTACACCAATTTTCAGGAACTCACATAAACTCATTTTTATATTTATTTCACTTATTTTATATATAAGAAAGCAAAAGAGGACATGCATGATGTTATGAATCTTGATATACATGTAGCGATCAGAGGAAACTATCTGAAGTCTGTTCTTTCCTATCATTTATATCCCAAATGATTAAACTTAGGTCATTTGGCTTAGCCACAAATTCTGTTTCTGTCAGAGCTCTTGCTGGCCAAAGTCTTCAGTGTTGGTTTTTCTTTTGTTTTGTTTTGTTTTTTTTTCATCATACCCATTAACCTGATTTCAGAACCTCTTAATTTGTCACAGAAATCATTGCACTGCAATCTGACATTCACTTTAATTATAGAACCAACATGGTCTACTTGGCGCTCCAAAACTCAGTTTCCAGAAGGCAGCCTTGCACAGATGTGGTAGCCTATAACTGGCACAACCTTAAGAACAATTGCAAACTGGGGGAATAAGCCAGCAGCAGAAGTCAGGCCAAGGTGGGTTGACAGGAAGATTCTTCCATGTAGACCTAGAGACCTGGATATTTTGTGGTTTATTCCAGGGCTATGAATTCTTGTCACCAAACATCTTTAGTTATTTTCCCATCACAGCAGCCTTCTGATCACAACATTACTTGGTCATGGTTGTAGGACTCATAAATACCTGAGCTTTTGATCAACAGATCCACCCTTTGGTATCTGTGCAGGCATGCTCCTTTCTTTTGTCAACTGAAACACTTGAAACATACTGTCATGTGCTCTCTTTTCCTAGTGAAATAGCAATATTCTAGTGGTGATGATAACAGGGTCTATATTTTCTGGAAAAAAATCCTGTATTTTCAATATGCAAAACAAAAACAAAAGCTTTAGAGGATCTAATGGTGTGGTCAAGGATCAGGACTACATTTACAATACCTTAAGACCACCTTAGCAAACATTATTGATCAGATGGGCCTCCCAGGGAAATATGCTGTCAGGTCAGTCTGGGAACTGTGAATTAGAGATTAGGGCTTTGGTAGATGCGTCTCCTTATAGAGGATTATGGAGGGACAACATTTCCCATGCCTTTCTCCTAACTGCTGTCAATTTATTCCTAATTGTGAATGCTACTTGATAGGAAGAAGTAATATAACAGAAACTCATTTTCACTTGAGATTTTTCTCTTTATCTCTACTTTGGCATATAAATTTTATCCTCTATAATCCATTCCAGTGACTCTATTTTAACTCCAAAGAGCCCCTCTCTTAAAAAAAAAGTCACATTCTGAGGTTCTAATGATTAGACCTCCAATATACCTCTAATTGTTGCAATTCCACCCATCACAGAGTTTTTTTCCAGTTGGAGGCCATGAAAATCTTGAGTTCGATATATAGTTCAAGTTGTCTTAACTATGGTGAGAAGAAACTGTAGTCACAGTACTTTCTGTGTAGAAAATAGCTTAGGACTTAAACAGACAAGGGCTATGCTTATGTACACAGAGGTGCTTAGAAAGCAGAGTGAAAGCTCACTTGTAATTTAGTCATTAAATCCTCATCTCTACATGCCAGGCCTACCTCTATGACTCTGTTCTTCCCTTTCACAGGCTACACAGTGATTTTATCCAACATCTAGTACCTAAAAACAGGGCACTTCTCAGAAAGTAGAAGCTTCGACTGGCAGAATTGTTGATTTTAGTGGCAATGAGACATCATCAATTTTCCTCTCATAATAAGAAGAAAACTCCAAGGAACATGCTTTCTATTCAAGCAAGAACTTTGAAAAATCTACAAACGTGAAAGATTTCAAGATATGGTAATTACTTTAAATAGGACACAGAGTCTGGAAAATACCACATGACTTCTCTCTAAATTCTTTAAAATGATCATTTTAAATTTTATGGTACTCTATAAAACTAACAGATAATGTTATGGCTAAACTGTGTCCCTTCAATATTTGTATTGTGAAGAAAAAAGCACCAGTACCTTAGAATGTGACTATATTTGGACAACTAGTTTTGACAGTTACAATCAAGATAAAGATCATGTCATTGTGATGAGTGCTAATCCAACATGACAGGTAACATTTCAAGAACAGGAGACCTAGAGGCAGACAATTCAAAGAGATTATCACAGGATGAAGCAATTGGAGGGCAGAGCCCATCTCAAGGCAAGGAGAGAGGCATTGACGGAGCCTGTCCTACAAAATGTTGCTGTTGGACTTCCAGTTTCCATAGCAGTGGGCCAGGCATTAATGTTGTTTAATTCTCCAGTCTATTACTCTTCATTGTTGTATTCCCAAACCTAGAAACATTCATCAGTGAGGTAGTCCAACAACAGAGTCTGGTAGTCTACCTGTATTTGGGGAATAAATAACTCACCTATCTTTGAAGCTTAATTGAAATCCTAAACCGAAGAGGAAATGGAAAAAAAAAAAAAAAAAAAAAAAAAAAAAAAAAAAAAAAACCTCATTAAGCAAAGTTAGACTGTGATCATTATAATCAGCCAATTTTTGTTATTGCTGTTATTATTTTGTTTAAATTGCATCATTTTCCTCATGATTTAAGTGTATCTGAACCTAGGTTTATCTGGATATACAATGAAACCAGTAATCAACCAATGTTCTATTGTTGTTGTGCTTTGGTTGTGGTTATTGTTTAAACTGCATGATATTTACTTGTTTAAGTCTATCTGAGACTCAGTCTTTCCAGATATATAGTGAAGCTATAATAGATTTCTTGACATGAACTTTGTGTACAACACTGAACAAGAGTGAGACATGTTGTGAACAGTTTAAAACAATAGAAAATCATGTTATGTCAAACCATTTATTACATACTGTGGTAGGCAGCTTTAATTTTTTTTCCAATAATGGAAAACCATGTTCTATTTTTTAGACTTGAAATGTTTCTCAGGAGTCCATGTACTAAAGATCTTTTCCCCAACTTACCACTATGGGAGGTTATGGGATCTATAGTGATATCCTGAACTCACTGGAGACTTGCCTCTAAAGGAACAGAATGGAAGAGCTTTCCCTCTCTTTTCCTTTTAATTTCTGGCCAGAGACTAAATAGTGTGATTCTATCATACATTCCAATCTTGATGCATTCTGCAGTTTTAAGTCAACAGCCCTTTCAACCTATCATTGTATTCCTGGATGCCACAATCTAAATAAAGTCAGCAGGATCAACCAATACACCATGATGCACCTGAATGCCACAGCCCTAAAATCAGGAGGATACAGGAAGCTACCATTGTATGCATGGATGACTTAGCCATAAAGTCAACAGGGCAACCTAGTCACCATAATGTACATGAATGGCACAGCCTTAAAATCGATCAATCAATCATAGAGGCAAAATTCTAAATTAACTTTTCTCTTTGTGAGTTATTTACTTGTTTCATTACTACTGTGTGTGTGTGTGTGTGTTGCAAGTATGTGTGTAGAAGGTGACAAGCTCATTCATGTGCATAGAAAATTGAGGAATGTATCAAGTAATCTGCTCCATTATTCTGCACCTTAATTCCCATGAGACAAGAACTCTTTCTGAGCATAGGCTGACAGATAGCAAGCTCCAGCTATAGATCCTCCTAACACAGATGTTGGAGATTTAAACTCATGTCCTAATGCTTGAGCAATAAGTACTCTTCCTAGGTCATTTCCCCAGCCACCACAGCTATTTTTGATAGTACCAGAAAGTATGTATCAGATAATAAAGATACAAATTTAATCACATGACATCTGGAAACAGAGAGTAATAAAGTCCTCTAATAATTTGATGATTTATAAAGAAAAACATGCATAGAGCATGTACTAATGCAAGACTTTTTCAGACACAAATGATGAAATATAATAAAGAATATGTCTGTCATGTATCAGATAGGGACTGACAAGGAAAACATCAATATAATTTAATAAGCAAGACAGATAGAAGCCCTTGTTCTAAGGGAATGTAGAAAAAAAAAAAGCTCAACTCAACTTAGAGATTTAAAAGTTTTCTGGAAGAAGTAAGACATGAAATGGATTTTGAAACATTTACTAACAATTACATAGAAAGCAAGACTGTTACAATTAACACAAATATCAAGAGTGTTGTTTAAAAAGAAAAAAATAAGATGTTTATAATGAAATATGAATCTCGGCCATGTAGCTTGAGGAAAAAAATGGAAAGTAGAAGGGTGGCCACAATTTGAAAATAGATTTTTTGACATCTTTTATCATACAATAATGATACTGGCTTTTATTTTCTCTATGTTATGGATGGTACATAGTATCAAGTGTTGTTTAGGATGTTTGTGATATTCAGTACTATAGCATCCTAGAGGAGGGACCTAAGTTTACCAAAAAAACTAGAAACAGACACAGATTATCAGAGAGATCTGAGTAAATGTAGGATTCAGGTAAGCCTTGACTGCATAGATGCCAAGGTGAGGAAAATGGCTTTGGTTTAGGATGTGGACAACTAATGCATCTAAAATCAACTGAAGCACTTAGGACAGAATAAAATCAAGTTGTATCTTTAAAAAAAAATGTTGATTAGAGGATCTTCAAGAAAACTGCACCACTTTATATAGAGGCTCCAGATCAACCCAGGAACATGCACATCTACACTATATTTACTTTAGTGCCTAGAACAATGTTATATGATAGGAAGAAGTCAAAATAACCATCAGTTATTCTTTGCTATCTTTGGAAATAGGTCAGGTGCATGGTTAGTAACATCTAATGACAAAAATGATATAGCAGTAACCAAGAAAAGGCACAGAAGCATTCTTCACAGTGATACAATCTCTAATAATATCATGTTATAATTTTCCCAAAAACTTATTGCAGTTTTTTGTAATACTTTTTTATTGGTCAAAATCCATGTCGGACTATTATTTATTTGTTTTCTTGTTTATTTGTATAATAAAAACCTGTACAGCATTTAGAATAAATTAAAAATAAACAGAACACACACTTGAGTCATTGTGGAACTTAAAGTTTAGATAGAAATTATAGGCAAAATAATAATGAGTTTCATGATACAAGTCTAAATTTCTATCAGGCAGTCATTAAATTCTAAGATATGTTATGGAATATTGGTGTTAGTGGTGAGAGATACAGATATTAGGAAAGATATCACTTCTCCCTCAATTAATGAGTAGGGCCAAGATTGCACAGGGGATCTTTCCATGAAGTTTCTTTTTAATTGTTCATAACTCAGCTTTTTTAGTACTAATCTACTCTGAACTGACTTAAAAGATAAAATATTATCTCCACTCCAATAAATTCAGATTCTGTACTCATTAGTTAAGAGCTCACACTTCTCTTCCACTAGACTAGAGCTCAATTCTCAGCACCCACATCAAGAGGCTCACAACTACCTGTAATTCCAGCTTTAGAGAATCTAAGGCTTCTGGCCTATAAGGATACAATCATGAACAATCCTCCACCCCCCACATAATTAAAATACAATAATTTCACAATTTAATTAATTTTCAGGGAAATGAAAATATGTTAGAGATATTACTGCATATATACTTCAAAAGTTAAAACAGAAAAAACAGAGTATTAGTGGGATGTATAGAGTTAACATGCATTATTTTGAAGGTGATTGTGATGATATTGTTGGTAATGGTCTGTTTTAGAATTACTAATGGCATCACAACTTAAGAATCATACACTAACAAACATTTCACTTTACCATTAAATGAACCCTTTACCTAAGTGGTTTTGAAGATGTCAGTCAACACCTGTGATTTCACAGATGTCCTCTAAGTTTATCTCATCTCCTATGAGCATGGATGATAATGATGAGAGGAAGGGTCTTCTAAACAATCACATTTCATCCAGTATCCTTCCCATCTACCATGCTCATTATTCTCAAAGGGTTTTGAAGTGTATCAGACAGTGAGTTTTTTAGCTTTGTCTCAGGTTTGTGGTCACTTTTTTTGGGTGGGGAGAGGTTATTTATGGTATCATTCAATCCTTTAACTAATACAGTGTGTCAAAATATTGTAAAATTTATCATCACCATCATCACCATCAGCAGCAGCAGCAGTACCAGTGGCTGTAGCAGCGTTACTAAGAGTCACGATAGTCTCTTTTACCTTTGAATGATTCAAACACAGCCTTAATTTCCCCAGTGTAGTTACAGCTTCAGGCTTCAGAATCTGAAGTGCAAACACAAAACTACATGAAGACGACTCATCATGCTTTTCTCATTTGCAGTAATGCATTGTGAAGGACATTGACTCTGTATGCCCCTTTGAAGCTTCAGGACATGATTGCAAATGACACGTGTGACATCCAGCAGTTTCCTCCCCCATTTCTATTCAACATGTTAGCAGATTATATTGGGAAGTGGGAACATGGAGGCAAATGGCAGCTCCTGTCATCTAATGAGACGTTTATTAAGAAACTAGGAGTGATTATAAGTTGCAAATTAGCCATAATGTAAGTAATCAGCTGAGATGTCACATTGGTAGAGAGAAAATGATAAACAGCAAAGTGCTCATCCCTGTGCTCATCAAAAAGAACCCACAGTTCATTACAGACTCTAATTTGCTGGAATCCCTGGATGTAGGTGGAGGAAGGGAGTGGTTTCTCTAATGTGCATTCATCAATGCCTTTCTATGTTATTTCTATGCAGACTTCACAGATCACTTAATCACCCTTGTGAGGTTTAAAATTTTTACCTAAGTGTAGTGTTCTGACTTATAAAGTCGCAGTGGAGAGTATGGGGACAAAATGAAAAGCAATAATAGTATAGAAAAGAATGCACTGTTGTGAACATGTGGGAACACTCCCAATGACCACAGCAGCACACTGGGCATGAAGTCACTCCTCACTACTATGATGAATTTGTAGATAGTCAACATGCCTCCAGATAAGAATTTTAAATGGAAGAGTTGTTATATAGTGGGTGGATAAAAATCCTTACTCTGCATACCAAGATTCAAGAAGAACCAAGATATCACAGAATATCCTAAAAACTGTTACTTGGGACAATTTCAGGAAACTATCGTCACTTGTGTCAGAAAAAAATTTCCAAAATATTTTGAAGTATAAGGCTAGTGAAAAAAATAACCCAAGCATCCCCAATCTAAGTCCTTCTCACAAATTAGAAACACACAAATAAATTAATAAGCATACTGATATTCACTGATTTGATCTAATATACATAGATACATACATAGGTTAATATGTGTAGTATGATTTAATATTAAATAATATATTAAATATGTATATTAAATATTCATTCATCTTTGTTTTTAATAAATGAAATATTCTCTTCTAAGAAGATATTTTCTTTTAGGTTGGCTATTTCATACCTTTTCTAACCAAGAAAACATTAAATAAAAACCAATGTAATGAAATTAAACAAGTAAAAACATGTACAATGTGGAAGACTAGAACTACAAAATACAGTTTTAGCAAAAATTTATAATATTTGATATTATTGGAATATAAATATCTTTAGCCAGTGTGCCATATTCAATTATTTTACACACATTTTACAAGCCTCTGCTGTTAGTCATTATTGAATCTTCATGAAGCATATAATCTTAAAACAAATTTCAAAAGGGTTGTTTAAATTTGTTATGCATTCACTGCTCACTGTTTAACATGGAAACACTTTCTGAACTCAGAGGATTTGTGAAAGTGAACACATATATTTGAGAGGGAAAGGTGATGAGGGTACAGGAATGGAATTGGAGGAGAAGAAAGGGGAGCTACAGTTGATCAAAACACATTATATAAACTATGAACTTCTGAAACAATAAAAATATATTAAAAGTAGCCAGAGATCCAAATGAGTGTTAGCTTAGAGTTTCATTTGCTGAGATAAAACACCATGACCAAAAGTTTTAGGGGAGGAAAGGGCTTATTTCATTTTTCAGTTCCACAGCACATCATCGAATAAAGTCAGAGCAGGCACTCAAGGCAAGGATTTGAAAGCAGGAACTGAGACAGAGGCCTTATAGGAATAATGTTTACTGCTTACTAAGGATGGCTTGCTCTGTTGGCTTTTCTCTTTGTTTTCCCATGCAACTCAAGACCACCTGCAGGTGGCACCACTCATCCCCAAGCAGTCCTACATGTGAATCTTGTGGTGGTATTTTATCAATTGCAGTTCCTTCTTCTCAGATAAATCTAACTTGTGTCAACTTGACAAAGCAAAAAACAAAAACAAACAAACAAACAAAAACCCCACAAACAGAGCGGAAATTTAGCAAAAAAAAAAATGTACATAAAGACAAGAAGATGTGGAGAAACTTAAAATAATATATCATTTGAGAAATACAAAGTAAGCAGTGAGATATGGCCATTGCCTGTTTAAATGGCAAGAAACCAAATCACTAACAGCATCAAATGCTTATGCTAACATGAATGATCACCCTTAGTGGATACTAAAACTCATCAGTTGCTGTTGGTAGTGTAAAATTAGAAGAGTCACATAGAAAGCCTTTTGCCATTCATTCATACAACAAAATAAAGTTTAGAAATAGCAATTCTTATTATTCAAAATGATTAAAAACCTGCTAACAAAAACATGCAGTAACCAGTTATAGTAGTTTTATTCATTATAAACTAATTCTGGAGTCAACTGAGAGGTCCTTTAGTCATTAAAAGAGGAAGTGCATCCTATGAAGGTGGACTTGCCACCATGTCCTGCAAATTTGGAGTAGAAGACATAAAGGAAGCCACCCAGGACAGATACAGCTAAGACTGTCTTGTGAATAAATAAGGCTTCTTTGATTGGCTAGAAGACTCCAGTTGCCCATCAGAGCCCTTGAAAAAGGCAAATGATCTTGGAAATTCTCATTCTCTTCAAAAGGTATACTGATCACTTTTGAATTTGGTAATGTTAAACTTACCTTTTAAGTGGTATTCTATATTGTTTAACATCCTCTGAGTTTAGTATTATTTGCTGACAATTAGCGTTTATTCTTTTTTTTAATCATGCATTTTATTTAACTCAATATATCAAAATAAATGCCAAGATGTCATCAGTATAGATAATAAGATACTTTAGCATTCTTTGCTAGTATCATCAGTCATCACAATCCAATGGTTGTTTTCATAGCAGTAGATTTCTGTTCAAATGAGACACTATTGCTTAGGGTATATAGTGTTTGAGCTCAGACGCTGGCTGGGATGCAAGTCCCTTATTGATCTCTCCCATCCCCTTTCCCCTCCCATTAAAACTCTACTTTCTACCAAACCTCCTTCCTACTACCTTCTATGTCTAGTGTGTGTGTGTGTGTGTGTGTGTGTGTGTGTGTGTGTGTGTGTGTGAGAGAGAGAGAGAGAGAGAGAGAGAGAGAGAGAGAGAGAGAGAGAGAGAGAGAGCTCACCATGAGCATGGGTAGGAAGCCACTTACTTGAGCCAGGGCAATGTCTGAGTGAATAAACTTTGGCTTTTGAATTAATAAAATTGTCACTAATTTCTATTGGCTTCATTTTTAAAGCAAGTTAGTTAGAATAGAAAAGCTTTTGTTTTCTTCTCACCTCTGCAATGCACAATGGAACCTATTACTAAAATTCCTTCCCCGAGGGAGATGTAAGAAAGATCTACCTCTTTTCCTAAGATCCTAACAACAAACTTATACAAAATTCTGCCTATGTTCACTCTGGGGTATTTATGAGTTTCTTAGGCTTCCTTACAGAGCTTAAAATGAGGAGTTACTTACATGGGTGTGAGTGTCCCTCTCCCAGTAGGCCACATCTGAAAAGCTATTACCCAGAAAGAATGAGGGATTTCTTGTAGCCACATAAATTGTGCACTTTTCTTCTAGTCTTCCCAGTCCTATATACTCACACTTTTTCCTTAGGTCACACCTAGCTAAGGCAGAGTTGCACACAACAGGCGGTTGGGAGAAGCTGGATACTCAGATGAGGGTCTTATGACCCTCCCTACAATCGGTTCTCAATTTGTGGGTCTTTACCTTTTGTGGGCTGAATGAAACGTTCACAGGGTCACCTAAAACCATCTGAAATGCAGATAGTAACAGGAGCAAAATTGCAGTTATGAAGTAGCAATGAAAATAATGCTATGGTTGGGGGTCACCACATCATGAGGAACTGTATCTAAAGGCTGCAGCATTAGGGAGGTTAAGATCCACTGCTCTGTATCCTTCCAAGAGGGAATGTCGACTGTCAACAAAGCCAGCTGGGATGATTTCTTTACATATCTGAATGCTCCAAGATGACAGCTGCTTGACATGGAGGACAGTTAACTCATAACAGCATCCTTTATTTTTGAGTGAAAATGAGAACAGGTCTGATGTGTTAAATAGATATTGCAATCAGCCATTTGTCTCAGGTTTCTTTGAGACCTAACAACTTTGGTATTTGTATTATCTTGTTGTTGTTGAGTTTTGTTATTTTCTTCATTGAATGCTCAGACCTCCAGCTCCCTGTGACTTCTGATCATATCTTTATTTAAGCCAAACATTTCTAAATCCCTGTTGGATAGATTGTATCATTTTTTTTCTTCCTGAGTAATTTGTCTAGGACAGTAAGAATACCTAATTAAGAGGACATATTCTACAGGACTGTAAAAACTCCAAAGAGAAACCCATTCTCTGAGCAAGGTGCAAATGAAAAAAAAAAAAAAAAAAATCACCGTTGTAGTCAATGATCCAAAATGTTTGTTTATGTAAGATGGGTTTGAGCTTTGTAAGGATAGAGCCAACTGCATGGAGTAATCCAAGCTGAAAAATGCATGGTTTGCTGACTCTGTAAATTACCTGGCACCCTGTGTTCCTGATCTCAGCTACTGTACACACCAAAAGGAAACACGTCTTTAGGAAACCAATATGGGTATTATGATAATTTCAAAATACAATGTAGGCACTGCTTTGTGAAGCAGATGAATCCTTCAGGTAATACTGCTATATTGGCAAAGCAAAAACTTTCAGTACTACAATGAAATTTCAAATGCATTCCTGGTGTTTAAAGGCCGTGCACCATAAATGAGTGAAGCTGATACCCACCAATGCCACTATGCTCTGTAATGCTTGTCTGTATCTGTCATTCTCAGAAGGTTCTGATCCTCAGACAGCAAATGCATTTCTCATGGTAAACACACATTTAATGCTTAAATTTATTGAGATGCACAGTGAAAATATACCTTAGAAACAAATCTGGATGATATACTTAACCTAAAGTGTAGGAATCTGGAAGATAATTATTTTATCTTGGCTTTGCCCCTTGCTGATTATTTGTTTTATTTTGTATATGTCACTGAAATTTTCAATCTCTATTTGAATGTATAAAAGATAAATTTTTGTATTTTAAAAAGTAAGATGGAAGTATTTCATAAATTGGGTTCAGTATCCAAAAGTTAATAAGTATAAACCAACCAAAGAAAGAACTGATTCCCAAGCTTCCTGGTGTTTCATACTCTTCAAAGTATCTTAAGTGAAAGCTTTAAAAGGAATATCTCAGTGGAGAAAAATCATAAGGATTTTTTATGTGTTTGTTGGGCTGCAAAGACACTTGATGGGCCTTGTTACAGACCAGTCAGCTGGTGGAAATAGCAGAACTAATTAGCTGAGAGTCAATCCAGCAACTCTAACTCTTAAAATAAGGAGTTTCAAATTAATGTCACACTTTGCAAAACCTTCATCTCTGTCAACTGACAAGGGTTTGGGGATGCTTATAACAGACTGATATAAAGCTACTGAAAGGAATACAATGTTCTAGCCAGAGACATATATATATATACACAGAAGAGAAACAAAAATTCCTTTTCCCCCTTGGTTCTAGAAGATAAATTATCTATTAGATAATCATCTACATTCTTGAATGCCCTTTTATTGACCTTCTAAAAATTATTTATGCATCAGGAAGTGGTGGCACATGACTTTAGTTTCAGCACTTGGGAGGCAGAGACAGGTGAATCTCTGAGTTAAAAGCCAGCCTGGAATACACAGTGAGTTCCAGGACAGCTTCACAGGAAACCTTGTATCCAAAAAAAAAAAAAGCTTTATGTAGTAATTTTTAATAGGTCATAATGTATAAATTCATGAATTGTGTAGAGCTTTGCCCTAATTGATACATTTGCAACATAAATCCAACACATAAGATTCGGGGAACATCATGACATCATGAGAAAGAGAGAGAAAAAGTGTAAGGGCACAAAGAACAGAAAGTCTGCTGTGAGGCTGTCTTCTAAAAATGACAGGGAAGCTTCACACATGATACCTCAACAATATGGCTACCTAAACAACATCTAAATAATGACTAAATCAATAGACATGCCAACATGCAAGGGGGGAATTCCATTGTGTCCTACCCTTTAACCAAGAACTACAGTCAACTGAAGACAACTCAGATATGAGAGGGAGAATTTTTCCTAGGGACGAGCTCTCTTACTAGATATTCAATGTCAAGTTGAAATTATACACACACAAAACAATCAACATAGATTCTGGAGGTTATACTTATAGAACAATAATAGTAAACAAAGAGACCATGAATTTGAGAGGGAGTGAGGAGAAATATTGAAGAAGATAGAGGGAAGACAGGGACAGGGGGAAGTGATATAATTATAAATAAATTAAAAATAGCTGTTTCTAATTTTTCTGAAGTAGGTTTTCTCTTCTATATTTTTAGGTATGTTTACTTGAATAGAATGTTTACTGGGGAAGATTAAAAAATGGAGTAAGTTTAGGTCTGTGGGGGGGAATCGCTTAGAGGGTAAAAGTAGCTACTGCACAAGACTGATGACCTGATTCTGAATACCCAGACCCCATTTAACAGCCTGAAGTGGTGGCATATGTCTATAATCCAACAATCCAGCATTCCTACAGCGAGATAAGAAACAGAAAAGAAAGAATTTTTTGGAAGCTGTGGAACTAGCCTGGAAAACATAGCACAATAAGAGAACCACGGCCTCAAACATAAAGCCAGTGGTGAGGACCTATGCCTGCCTTGGTTGAGCCTTTTTTATGAGACCCAATTCCTCTCTGACACTTTCAGTGAATCTCAACTGAGACACACATAAGCCATGTCCTCTGATTAGAAAGATGATGCACTAGTGGATGTATTTATTCTAAGCCATCATATTTTTGGTTAATGAGTTTTACCACACAAACATTAATACAATATCTTGAGTATCACTAGAGTGACCAGTGATGTTCTCTACCTCCTCCCTGCCCCACCCTAGACAGGCATTGCCAAAGCTAATTCCAATTCAGCATTAGGCAGCACTATTTTCTTTCACATGTTTTCTGTACTTCTCAGAGTGAAGAAAGTGGTGCTCTGATTGATTACTGCCTCTGAGTTTGTGCCTAATATAAAAGATCTTTAGGAAGGCATCGTAGCATTCAGCACATGCAAAGGGGTGACAAAAACTACCTAGATTAACAGCTCATCTCCTCCAAGGAGACTATCAGAGAAAACAGCTGTAAACATGGCATAAATTCGATTCAAGTTAAGCACAGCAATCTCATTCAGGATATCGATCTTGTCCCTAATAAATTAGTGGGTGAATGCCTGGCTGGGCAGAAAAAAAAAATGGTTGTCGAAAATTCCTTACCTGTAAATACTCTTGAATGGTTTTCAACCAGGCTTTGCCCCTTAAGTTTTAAAATAATACACAAAATAATAATCCGTGGTTATCTAGATTTGAGGGTCAAAAGAAGAAATTAGTATTAAAATTATAACAATCAATAATATCTTATTGATTCCATATGGAGGGCAAAAAAAAGGATCAGGTATTAAGGCAAATTAAGATTAAATGTAATAAGTAACACTTGGAGAAATGAAATGTGTAGTTCATTTTTTAAAAACATTTTGGGGTAGGGATAGCCTTTTTAAAAATATGTTGCTGGTTAATATATTATAAAAATAAACTGGCAAACTATTTCTGGTGAAGTGATCTGGTAAGTCAGAAAAAATAATAAAACCACCTTCTCTTATACAGTGGTTCTGCCAAAAATGGGCAAATGTTGCTGTAAATAAAAGAACAATATATAAAGTTAGATGTACAACAGTACTTACTCTCGAAATGTGGCCTTCAGCAATTTATTGACTACTGAAAAAAACATATGGCAGCATGAAGCCAGCAAACAGTTGATAATAGACTATCTGGGAAGAGGATCCTTTTATTCTCTACACAGCAGTGGGTGATAAATGGTTCCAGTGCCCTAGCTTACTATTTTCTTCTCTGTTTTCCCCTATGGCATATCTCAGATCAGAGACTAATAGCCCCCCAGGAGAAAGTATCTTGATGCAACCCCGTCCATCTGTGGTGGCTGTAGTTATCAAACATCTGTCTGTAACTTGAAACAGAGACAGGTTGATAGCTTGTCATTTGTCTACCAAAACATTCAGTATCTTCAGCCATAAAACAGGAGAAAGTAACATAAAGTAATTTATTTGTGTAAATCAAGAGGTTTTATGATCCGAGAGCCTTGGCGTAGCCAGAGGCCTTCACAGTATTAACCATTTCCCTTAATACAAACCCCAAACAATAATGGTTTTCACAAAACTCTCCCACAGTGAATAGAAACACCTCCCCCAAACCATCCAATAGAAAGATTCATTTCAATTGTGTGTCTTAGAACAAAATAAGAAAATGAAGAAATGAAATGCCATCAACTTTACTGTGTTTATGTTACCTTGTGAGATTTTTTTGAGAGTTTTAATTTCTTTATTTTTTATAATTTAATTTAATTTTACATATCAGCCATGGGTTCCCCTGTCCTCCCCTCTCCAGCCCCCGACTTCTCCCCAGCCTACCCCCTATTCCCATCTCCTCCAGGGCCAAGACTCCCCTGGGGATTCAGCTCAAACTGGTAGATTCAGCCCAGGCAGGTCCAGGCCCCTCCTCCCAGGCTGAGCATAGTGTCCCTGCATAAGTCCCAGGTTCCAAACAGCCAGCTCATGAAATAAGGACAGGTCCGGGTCACACTGCCTGGTGGCCTCCCAAACAGTTCAAGCTATTCAATTGTCTCACTTATCCAGAGGGCCTGATCCAGTTGGGAGCTCCTAAGCTTTTGGTTCATAGTTCATGTGTTTTCATTAGTTTGGCTATTTGTCCCTGTGCTTTTTCCCCAATATTGGTCTCAACAATTCTCCCTCATACAATCCCTCCTCTTTCTCGCCAATTGGACTCCTGGAGCTCCACCTGGGGCCTGGCCGAGGATCTCTGCATCCACTTCCATCAGTTATTGTATGAGAGTTCTAGCACGACAGTTAGGGTGTTTGGTCATACAATCACCAGACTAGGTCAGTTCGGGCTTTCTCTCGACCATTACCAGTAGTCTACAGTGGAGGTATCTTTATGGATTTCTGGGGACGTCTCTAGAACTTTGCTTCTTCCTATTCTCATGTGGTTTTCATTTATCATGGTCTGTTATTCCTTGTTCTCCCTCTCTGTTCTTGATCTAGCTGGGATCTCCTGCTCCCCTATGCTTTCTTTCCCTCAAACCTTGCCCTTCATTATGCCCACTCACATCCAGGATGTTCATGTAGATCTCATACATTTCTCTGTCATTGGTGATCCCTGTGACTTTCTTATGGTCCTATTTTCTAGGTAGCCTCCCTGGAGTCGTGAGTAGTGGTTTAGTCATCTTTGTTTTACTTCTAGTATCCTCCTATGAGCGAGTACATACCATGTTTGTCTTTCTGAGTCTGGGTTACCTCACTCAGGATGATTTTTTTCTAGATCCATCTATTTGCCTGCAAACCTTGTGATGTCATTGTTTTTCTCTGCTGAGTTGTACTCCACTGTATATATGTACCACATTTTCTTTATCCATTCTTCATTTGAAGGGCATCTAGGTTGTTTCCATGTTCTGGCTATTACAAGGAATGCTGATATGAACATAGCTGAGAAAATGCCCTTGTGGTATGATTGAGCATTCCTTGGGTATATGCCCAAGAGTGCTATAGCTTGGTCTTGGGGGAGATGGATTCCAAATTTTCTGAGGAAGCACCATATAGATTTCCAAAGTGGCTGTACAAGCTTGCATTCCTACCAGCAGTGGAGAAGAGTTCCCCTTGCTCTACATCCTTTCCAGCATAAGCTGTCTTCAGTGTTTTTGATCTTAGCCATTCTGACAGGTGTAAGGTGGTATCTCAGAGTTGTTTTTATTTGCATTTCCCAGATAATTAGGAGATCACTTCCTAAATATAACACCAGTAGCACAGACACTGAGAGAAACAATCAATCAATGGGACCTGTTGAAACTGAGAAGCTTTTGTAGAGCAAAGGACATGGTCAACAAGACAAAGTGACAGCCTACAGAATGGGAAAATGTCTTCATCAACACCACATCTGACAGAGGGCTGATATCCAGAATATATAAAGAACTCCAGAAATTAGACATCAAAATGCCCAACAGGCCAATTAAGAAATGGGCTATAGTACTAAACAGAGAATTCTCAACAGAAGCTCACATGGCTGAAAGACATTTAAGGAATTGCTCAACATCCTCATGAGATTTTTAATGTTCAATTTTTTTTCTAAGTATGTATCAGCATCCATCTAAATGGGGCTTCCTGTTACATTGACACTGTTAAAGTTTCCATTATTCTTGATTCACTTTCTTAATTGTGAATGGGAACACAGTGGGGCGACCATTCACATTGTTTTCTTGACAAAGAAAATACTAAAAGGCTCTTGCTTAAGAACATATATATGTTTAGTTATAAGCCACTTGCACTTGTTTAGTGGTGTTTTAGATAAGTTTCATCTCTTAAAATGTAATGCAAAAATCAAGAATGGTTTCATAAGAAGTACTGTGAGAAGTTAAAGGACGATCTGCAAAGCCATTCTGAGGAAGGGGTTTAAGGGCCCTAATGAAGGTAGGACAGTAAAAAACTCTTGAATCATTTTTTAACAAGAAGGGGTTAGGGAAGCTGGGTGTCCTGGGAGATCAGGAGGGAACAATGGCAGGTCATTAGGGGTCTGGACCCTGCTCTGGAGAGGATGTGGGAAGCCTTGTCCAGATTCCTTCCAGGGATGATAGATCTTCATTACAGTAGAACCAGCAACAACCATCTAATGTCTGCAACTTGGAAGAGTCCAGTAAGGAAGGAGTTGGTTTTTTTTTCAGGATTGTGCCCTCTTCTCCACAGTGTGTCATCACTGTTTCATCCATAGAGGGTGGGATGGCCTGCCTCCTCTTCCTCCTTAAGCTGGGGAACAAACAAGACATCTCTTCCAAAGTCCAGCTTGTGTTTATGAAAGATTCTACTTATTCCTCATTCTGAAAGCTACACAGCACCTGAGCTACATGACATAGCTAACCTTACCAAGTACAATCAGAAAAACATAGCTCACAGAGGACTTTGAGGGAGTGTGGAACTTCCCTCAGGTTCCTTGTGAAAACTCATTAGGTTATATGTGAAGGTGTGTGTGTATGTGTGTGTGTGTGTGTGTGTGTGTGTGTGTGTGTGTGTGTGTGTAAATATGTCCCCACATAGAAATCTAACACTGTAGAAATGTCCCTAAAAAAAAGTTCCTGAGTTTTCTTGGAAGCATGGAAACATGGTACCATAAGCTTACAACAGTAGAACTGATGAGCTGCCTCAGCAGGTAAAGGCCAATAACCTGGGTTCAATCCTTGGAAACTGTGAGCTAGAAAGAGAGAAACAAATCCTCTAGAAAGTTGTCTTCTGACTTGTACAAAGACACACATGCATACACACATACAAAAAATAAAAATAATATATAAAATATACATTTCTTTAAAAAATTGCTGCATAAACTGATGACGTGACCACTCTGTGGTATGGTTAAGAGGAAGGTTTTTGTTGCAGATGGGAGGGAGAGAACAGTCAGGAGCACCTGGAAGAATCAAGAGAGAAAGTAGTGACTAAACATGCCCAGCAAATTGGACCTGGCCATGAGAGAAGGAGCAAGGCAGAGAGAAAGGGATATAGAGAGCGGGGGAGAATAGGAGAACAGAGACAGGTGGAGGAGGAGGACAGAGCAGTGTGGAGAGAGAGACAGAGATACAAAGTGAGGATGAGCAAAGGAGACAAAAGAGAGCACATAGTTGATAGAGCTGGAATTATAGGATAGAGTAGGATTATAAGAAGAGTGAGTAGCTGGGAGAGAGAAGCCCACAAAGTGAAGCAGTTTAGGGTAGGAGAGGAGATAAGAAGAGCTAGGATGTTAACTTGGACTCTGAAATGTGTAACAGATGCTTGTGATACTTGGGAAGACTGGAGGCCTGTGATTTGGTATGCTAATAGCCAGCACAGATAGCCATCTGCTAGTGATAAGGTAAATGGCTTCTTTTGGTAAAGGGCAACTGGCTTCACAAGTTCCTGGAGACTGCTGGATTTTTGTCTAACCACCAGAATTAGGGGAAATGGAGTTTCCTTTGGACCTGATGCTCACCAAAGTATAAATGCCTGAGCTACCATATTAAATATTGGAGGTTTATAACCACTCATTTAAATGGCACTGCTTGAGTAAGTAGACAGACCATGGGAGTTATTGTAGCTGAATTTCTAAATAGTCTTATTAAATAAAAAACACAGAGGCAGATATAGGGGTGAAAACCTGAGATATCAGGGAAATAGGGAAAGCCATAGCTAACCTCACCTCACCAACTCCAGAGTTTCCAAATATGAGATACTTCTTGTCTACCGATGCCTCTATGCCTTGCTGTTCTGCCATCTGATTTGCTTTCTGTCCAGCTGTATCACTTCCTCTTCCTGCCCAGCTCTGTCACTTCCTATCTGTCTGTACAGACCTCCATACCTCTATGGTTAACTAGTGTTGGAATTTAAGTTATGGGCCACCATGCCTGGCTCTGTTCCCAGCATGGTCTTGAACTCACATAGATCCAGACAGATCCCTGACTGCCAAATGATAGGATTAAAGCAGTGTGCTGCCCTTGCCTGACTTCTTTGTGTACTTATAATGGCTGGCATTTTCCTCTGATTTCCAGGCAAGCTTTATTAATACAGTACAAATAAAATATCACCACAAGTTATCTTTGTCACTGAGACAGAATAGCTCACATCAACATAGAGGAGGAAAGACTTGTTTGGCTCAGTTTCAGAGTATCTCTCTGTGTCCCTGGCTCCACAGCTCTGAGACCCATGGCAAGGTTAAAACATCACTAATGAAGAACACAGCTGAAGAAAGTTCACCTTAAGGCAGTGGGCAACAAGAGAGCAACAGAGAGCAATACTGCTCTAAGATAGGTTTCCTTATTCTATTTTCATTCTGTCTGGGTCCCAGCCTTTTGTGTGGCATCACCCAAAACCACAGCAAACTTCTTCCCATTAGTTACTCTCCCACAGGGCAAGTACATCCAGAAATATTCTCAAAGAACACCAGAAGTATGCTCTACTAATCTCCCAAGTGCCCCTGATACTGCACAATTAAGATTCACCTCAACACCAGCTAAAGGCAGAAAACACTCAGGACAGCTCTTGGAGGATGTACAACATAAACAATGAACCAATGAATGACCTGACAATGTTCAGTCCTAAGAATTCAGTGGAATTTCTCTTCTGTAGTACAGAGCTTGCAAAAGAAGAAACAGACCCTCTCTATATGAGGAAACAACAGAAACCAAATTACAATGTTTATCTGTCACAAGTCAAAAGGGGTAAATTACCTTGATGACAAAGGATTTAGTGATCCATCTCTGCCTTCCTGTTTACTGTGGAGCCTAGGAATAGAATAATATTGTTCACATTTTAAGGACATAAAACCTTTCAGAAGAAAAAAACAAATAAGCCCTCTTCAGACAGTTTCTCTGTTTCTTTCACATGCTACAATTAGTATTTTGTCTTGAATATATTTTATACTTAACTGTTTGTTCATGCACCCACATGATGTATTCTATGCATGTGTGTACAAGTTTGTATGACTATATCATAATGCAGACAGAACTTGACCTCCTATAGTTAGACTTAAGATTTCCAAAGATGATAATTAGCTCTTAGATCCCAAACTTCCAAAATCGAATTTTGATCTTCTCAGATAACAGTGTCCAGGACAAAGATGCGGAGCTCTATTGAGCCAAAACCCCCAGTCAGACAAACAACCAAATTGTTAAATGACCAATACTCAAAAGGTGCTGTGTTACCAGCATTGGGACAAAATTTATTCACCACCTATTTCAAAATTGGATGTGTATTTAATGATTTTACTTGCCTGTTAAATAAAGTTTCTTTGTACCTGTTCATGGGAGGTGAGACCAAGCGATAACATTCAGTATGTTTGGTACATGGAATGCATTTTAATTTATAGTATTTTAAATTAAGGATGGGTTTTGGGAAAACAATCCGCATTGTAAATTGAGGACCACCTTTATACATATGTTTTCCCCTTTTATTCTAACAACGTCTATGTCCCTCAATATTCTAATGTAAACTGTTTCTTGGTAAATAGATAAAAGTCTCAGTTAATTACAACATAATAATATAGAGGTACTACAATTTATTCTATTTCCCAGCAAAAATCTAATACATTCATTTTCTTTTTTATTTATTAACATAAACAAGTGGCTATTTTGACACATTTCATTGTGTCCAGACAGAAATATTACCTCACATCTAGAATTTTCTAGAAACCTACAGTTGGATTTCCCATACCATTACATTTTGATTCCTCTTTCCATGTACATTCCTAACACTCACTATCAAATATTTTTACCACAAATCTAATTAATAAGATATGATATTTCAGTGTTTTTAATTTCATTTCTTTGATTGCCACTGTGGCTTAATTCCCAATAACTTCCATACTCCAATGGCTGACCAGGCAATAAAGACTCGTTGAATTTTTACTTTTAATATTAAAATACAATATAAAGCTGACCACCTTACCACAAAACTGTATTTTATACACTGTTGATATTCCATGGTTATTGTTTATAATACAAATTTTGATTCTCCCATTGCATTTCTGATTTGCTTTTCATCTTCTTCACAAACAGCTTTTGTGTTTTAGCTTGATTCTCTTCATTATTTACCCAGATCCAGGTTAAATTACCCTTTATTGACATATATGAGAAATGTGAGAAGGCTAGAACATGTTCACAACCACTTGTCAGGTGTGTAACGGCATCAATGTATGATCACAAGTGACGCTGGCATCTTTCCCTTCTTATTTTCTTGTTAGTTTTCCGACAGTGTGATAAATCTCAGCCCCATATTTTTCTATGTGTGATAGAGGGTAGACATACATGTATGAGTACTAGTATATTTGAGTATGTGAAAGCCAGCCAAGAGCCTCAGGTATCATCTTCATGTGTTTCCATTGATTTTTGAGACAGTCATCATTTCAACTAAGTTGGTTGGCCAGCAAGCACCAGCAAACTTCTTTGCTACCTAAGGACTGAGATTACAGGAATGTTACATATGTTCAGCTGTTTTTTGTGGTTTCTGGGGATCAACAAACCCAGGTCCTCATGCTGTCTAGGGAAGCACTTTACCAAAATGGCTATCTTCCCAGATAGCACAGAAACACAGAGTTGCCCTGGCCTACCTGCCTTGAGATGTAAGCATCGATTTTTCAGTTTAGAGTCTGTTGCTCCTGGCCTACTGTGTGCCTTCCATTTCCTGAGAGACTGATGCATTCCACATGTAGTGAAGCATTCAGACCACTTTGTGTTTCTTTATGTTCCCTTGGAAGTCAAGGAAACATGGAAACATGGTAGGACAATTGGTCTTTGACATTATTCTTGTGTATCCTGTATAGCTTGCAAACTTCATTGTGTCCTGCAACCACAACTGTATTGATCCTCACAATTGCTATTACATGCTGTTTCTGATAAAGGTATAAAAAAAATTCTCATTGGTCTCAATAAAATTGTCACAGCCGTAGTTTTCCTGTGGCCCCTCCAACCAGCCTGACTGAATTCTGTGTGGCCATATCAGATGACTTTAGCCAGGTAAATAAGCATGGGAGCTTACATTAACCCATATTCTTTTACTTTTATTTTGAATTCTTCCTTATTTCCTAGTCTACTTCAAACATAGGACAACAGAACATCATCTTAATCCAAATAACGCTGTTCTTATAGGTGTTTACAAGCCTATGATACTACTGTTTCTTCATCTGCAGGAGCAATGGCTACTTCCTATCATTTAGCATGTGGTTCTAGTTAGTTGTGTTATATGAGAAGTAGATGAAAGACAAAGCTACTTAAGATTTTTTTTTATGAAATACAATGCTACCTGCAAAATCCTCAGCAATGACAATCTTGTATTTACAATATAGAAACATATATAAAAGTAGGATGAATCCCTTCCTCTACTGTTGTTCCCTTACATGTTGTATCAGAACTAGCTGTGCTCCCTAGGGGGGAACACAGTGCTTGAGAAATACAGAACACTAGACAAGTATTCAGCATCCCTTTCATTTGACTCCTCATAAATATTTAACTTGGAATATGGAATAAATGCCAGGTATAATGGGCTTTTTTTTCTGAATCCTGGAGCAAATGATTGACAGTGGTAGGTATAACAGCATGAACTGATCTTATTAAAAATGTCAGACTTTGCTCAAAGGCAAGATGCATGCATGTAGAAAGAAAGAATATGGTGAGTAAATGCAAAGGGTGGTTATGTTGCATTGATCTAATCCTTTAGAATATCTGTGATATAATATTTCCTTCTGTGTGAGGTGGGAAAATGATATTGATCTCAGATTAATATTAATAAATGTACAAATGAGTACAAATTAAATAATTATGTCTATATTTAGTATATAAAATATTTTGAGCTGATGGAGTGAATGTATAAAGTTGGCACTTTAGCCAGCTATGAAACTAGTGAATAAACTCCTATTGGAGGCATCGTTTTTCTTTAAGTGCATTGACTAAATAATTAGAACAGCATCTGTTTAATAGTGAAATGACACTTACATTTGTTTGAAAGTTGAATTAGTGACTAAGTTTGATAAAGTTTGTTTCGTGGACCTGTTCCTGTAGACTATATGCACAGGACAGCACTCATGGCTTCTACTCTCTATCTGTTTTCACTGGAATTATATTTGACCAATATGTTTTTCAGATCCTTTCCAAAAGGATCATCTTTCTCTACTTTCCTTATTTATTTGTTTGTTTGTTTGGGGTGTGTGTGTGTGTGTGTGTGTGTGTGTGTGTGTGTGTGTGTGTAGAGGAGGGTGCATGTGTGCCACAGTTCACCTGTGAGATCAAAGGACAACATACAGAAGCCAGTTTTCTTCCTCTATGTGGGTTTTGATGAGTTGAACTCAGGTCAGTCAGATTTAATGGCAAGTGTCTTTATCAGCTGAGCCATCACACTACACCCCTACAGCCCATTTTTCTCCTCTATTGTCTGCCTCTTTCAGAATACTAAGACCAATTGTCAATGAATAGTACATTAATACAAAGTTATAATAGTCATTGGCTACCGAATGTAATATCTATCCTAGATTTTAACAAGTATTTCTTTTTACTTAATATAAATATTTTTCTAGGGTAGAATAACTAAAGAACATTAATTTCAATACTTAGCTTATGGTGCTTTTGAAAAATTCTTATTTCTACTTTGTTGGGTATGTATAAGAACGTAGGGGAAGGCTGGGGGGAAGGTGGGGGTGGGAGGGAGGAGGACAGGGGAACCCATGGCTGATGTGTAAAATTAAAACACAAATATAATAAATTTAAAAAAGAATGTAGGCAAGTTAAATCTTTAGCAAACTACAATACTAATGATGAAGGTTAAAAAATGTGGGGTCTCATTAACTTGAGAGCCATACCTTCTCCATCAGGAAATGGTTCTGTGAGGATAATAGTTTTCCTAAGAGGATTTTACTTATGGCATCAAATTGGGACATAACTTATAATATGGAAATTGATAGTTGCTGCCATTTTCAACTGGTGTGTTCACAGGTGGCATTGTCATTGTGTGGATGCATTCCTTATAAGCACAGAGCTGGGAATTTTATTAAACTACATTTCAGTAATGACCCCCAGACTTCATTCAAAACAAATTTGTAGATGTCTGTCCTTGGGAATTATTCTACCTGGAGTCATGAGTATCTAGCTACTTGCAAAGAGTTAAAAGTAATAGTTTGTCACTGCTTTCAGAGACCTGTGGGAAGAGATCTTGCTGGTGACAAGTTAATAGAATGAGAATGTTCATGAAAACATAAGCTTAGGAACTAAAGAGTTGGTTGAAAATATAATTTCTAGTTTCATTTCCATCACAGCCATGATACTAGTCCTGAACCTTCTTTCCCAGGGTACCAGTTTATCCATTTCAAATACCAGCAACCAAAGCAATCATTTCTAATTTTTACTTGAGAATGTTTTTCATATTTCTTGCTTTCTAACTTCTCACTTGAAATAATAACCTAAAGTGTAAACTCTTTGCAGCACCTTGCAGATCACTACCTGTACAAACCAGCATTACTGTGCAGCATCAAAACCATGACAGCTTTCACATATCAAAATTCAACTTAACTGCACTGACAGCCAAGAGCCAGAAACCAGCACTAGCACAGACTCCACACTCAGCTTCAACAGTGATGAGCCCCAGAGCTCCCACTGGCTTTCTTCCTTTCCACTACAGTGCAAATAACAAAACAGTTGGAGGCTGCATCATCTCCTGTCAAAGGCAAAGCAAACAGGAAAGCTCTTTGGCTTTACTAGTTTGTTCACATAGAGTAAACTTTAAACATCACACTAAAATTTTTTATGTGAATTCATATACTGTCTAGGAAACTATGTATTGTAATTTTTTTCATTTTTATTTATTTTTTTCTATTATCAGCTTGATACAGTACAAATTCTTGTCCTAATAGTGAAATGTTTCATTTAGGCTTGCCCAGTGATTGAGCAATACCAAAACTTATTATAAGCCACAGTCATCCTAGTGTCCCCCCAGCTATGTAGCCCCCTGTTCTGTTGCAGTCTGATTGTTCTTTGCTTTATATCTAGTATCCACTTACGAGTGAGTACATACCATGTTTGTCCTTATGGATTTGGTTTACCTCACTCAGGATGATATTTTCTAGTTCCATCCATTTGCCTGCAAACCTCATGATGTCATTGTTTTTCTCTGCTGATTAGTACTCCATTGTGTATATGTACCACATTATCTTAATCTATTCTTCAGTTGACGGGCATCTAGGTTGTTTCGGGGTTCTGGCTAATACAAATAATACTTCTATGAACATAGTTGAACATGTATCTTTGTGGTATGATTGAGCATTCCTTGGGTATATGCACAAGAGTGCTATGGCTGGGTCTTGAGGTAGATAAATTCCCAATTTTCTGAGAAATCGCCATACTGATTTCCACAGTGGTTGTATAAGTTTGCATTCCCACCAATAGTGAAGGAGTGTTCTCTTTGCTTCCCATCCTCTCCAACATAGATTGTCATTAGTGTTTTTGATCATAGCCATTCTGACAGGTGTAAGGTGGTATCTCAGAGTCATTTTGATTTGCATTTCTCTGATGATTAAGGATGTTGAGCATTTCTTTAAATGTCTTTCAGATATTTGAGATTCTTCTTTTGAGGATTCTCTGTTTAGCTGCTCTTTAGCTCATTTTTTAAATTGGATTGTTCAGTATTTTGATGTCTATAGTTTTTTGAATTCTTTATATACTTTGGAGATCAGTCCTCTGTCAGATGTGGGGTTGGTGAAGGTCTTTTCCCATTCTGTAGGCTGTCTTTTTGTCTTATTGACCATGTCTTTGCCCTACAAAAGCTTCTCAGTTTCAAGAGGTCTCATTTATTAATTGTTGTATTGTAATTATGATGCTAAGCAAGATATATGCTTGACTAGCTATCAATCAGGGGTGTCCTCCAAGACAAATCCATTCTCCTTCCTCATTCCCTCAGTAATGTTGATGGACACCATTACTATTTTCTGTTATTTTCATATCTGAAGTGTCAGAGAAACATTTGTCCAACAGCCACCCAAACCCATGCTTTAACTGTGAGCAGCAAATTAAGCCACATGATTTCTGATTTGTGTTAAATGAAGTCAGCAAATTGGTCAGTACCTGTTTTGTAGGTCATCAGTGTTGACAGAGTCAGCAGGAGCCAGCACTCCCTTCAGGAATTTTCATTTTTAGAGTTATCAGGACTGTGGATAACTAATAAGCACGTGCCTTGATGTGAAATGTCTCTCCCTTGAAATTGTACCCCTCACACCATCAACATGCTAATCAATCATCCCACGTCCACTTCATATGCTTACAGTAAATGAAATGAAGTGTCCCTAGAACCTCTCACCTTGTGCACAGAGCATGCCACAGGTCACAATTAGTCAGAAAGCCAGGTAATCAATGGCTTGTCATTCACTTAGACTAACCACCTCAAAATGGTGGATAAGCTCTAAAGATTGTATGTGGATACTGCTACAGTTTGGGTGGAGAATATGATGTATTTGCACACTTGGTACCCAGCTGGTAATACTGTTTTGGGAGACTGAGGAAACATTAAGATGTAGGGTCTAGATGGACAAAGCGTGTCACTTGGGGACAGGGTTTGAAGTTTATAACCCTATTCCTAATCCATATTTATTCCCTTCTCTTGTCTGCCCGGTGTGTACAGATGTGTGTAAGACATGAGTGGGCTCCCACCAGGACAAGATTGAGCAGCTCTCCTGCTGCAGTGCCTCTGTTGCTATGATGAACTGTATCCCCTGAAATTGTGAGCCAAATAAACCCTTCCTTCTTTAAGTTGCGTCATGTCAGGTGCTTATTCATAAGAATGGAAAATGTGAGTAGTACATATAGCCAACTCTCCTGAAGGGAGCCACAGTACATCAAATGTGTAAGATCTTTTCTCTTAGACATTGCTTCATACTAACTGTAACCAAGAATGTGTCAAATCTTGAAAGTTGTCTTGCTCTTTTTCTAAATATAAAGAAAAGAAAATGAAAGAAAAGAAGACCAACACAGCTACTTGAAAAAAATATAGCTGTAAATGCATTTCTTTATGGAAATAATCAAACATCTATGAGGAACTTCTGTGGCTTGTTTTTCTTATTTTTATGCCTACCAAAACCTTCCACTACTTTTTCTCCCCTTTTAGAGCCCACTTAATCTGTCTCCATCTTCTATTCACTTTCTATTGTTTGCAGCTCTCATATTCTCAAGCTAGTGGGCTAACTGAAATATAATTTACTCACCATTTTTGTTTGAAATCTGAACTTTGCTACTACATTGGATAGCATGGTGACCAATATAAATGTAGACCCAAGGCTTGTGTATGAAAAGACACAAGGTCAAATTTCCCCCAAAGATAGTTAGGATCATTAACATTCAAATACAAATTTACCTCAAGCAAATATTAAATCAATCTGTATAAATATTACTATTTACAATGTATGGAAGAAGAAACTAAATATATAAATGTTTTAAGACATCTATCCAAGTATAACATAATTGTAAGTGACTGCTTCAGAATATTAAATCACAACTTCCAATTATAATACTTCTCTGATTATGGCATGCTGGCAACTAGCCTACTAGATTCATTTCTGTGTGGATTGAGTTATTATATGTCACATGTAAGATAAACTGCCAAAGTAAATGCTAATCAGTCAATTAAGATGAAGTTATTCATAGAGGTGCTATATTTCCGAACTTTGGGGCAATTACAATGTTTGGATGTAGTAAGATCTAGTTTGCATTTTAAAATCAGCTCTTTATGAGCTTAGCAGATGGTATAAATTATGAGATAGAAGGAATATTCTACATGAATCAAAACATGGTATGTGTATTTTGATACTCAGAGTCCCTGGGATGAAAAAAAAAAACAATACTTTAAATTTCATTTTGTTCTTTAGTTTGTTTAATCACAAAATATTTTAAAACAAGTGTTCAAATTTCCAACATTTAATGTTTGTAGTAAAAATACAAACACAGGCTAGCGTTCTCATATGTGATACTTCCACAGCCCTCTCTCTTTTCATAACATCTGATGTTACTGCTTTGCATTTGCTACAAGCATACAAGAGGTTGAGGGGGCACTTGCTGCTGTGCAAGCTTGATGTATTGCATTGTAAGCACCCACATAAAAGCTGCCCGTGTCAGCATGGATACCTGTAATCCCAGCTCTGAGGACACAGAAACAGAAGGCTATCTGGAGCCCCCTGGCCAACTAGCCAAGCAAGCTTAGATTAACTGAAAGTTTCATATAACATTAGATGGAACTCAATTGTAGAAGATACCTTCTGAGGTCCTCCGGCTTCACGTGCACACATCCTTACTCTTACTCTGATATAAATCTCTGGATCCCATGCACATGGGCTCAACCACTCCTTGCTGTGAGGACACATATTCTAATTCTACCAAATATGCAATGACATAGCTAAAAGAGAATCATCTATGAACAAGAGTTCATATCCACTGAACCTGCTGATTTCCAAGCTTCCAGAAATGGAAGAAATAAATTTTTATTTTTATAAGCTGTGAACTATATTTTTCTATAGCAAACCATGCAGACTGGGGGGCTAATACCTTCAAGTCCTTTGGTCTTTTTTTATTATTTATATAACATTTCCATATCTAATATACCCATATCAGAAACATTACTTTCACCTCTGGAGTTTTGATTTGGGTCATTTTATATCTTTCATATATCATATAACCAACATTTCCCTTATGTTGTTAAACATATAAAAGGTAGTTTTAAATTATTTTAGTATCTTTATTTGTCATCAGTGTTATTCCTGAATTGTCTTTCAGCCACTGTTTATTGTTACAATGTGGATTTTTGGGGTTTTTTTATGTTTTATGTATTTTCCGTGCTGTTTTTCTGGGCATATATTATACATTTTACTTGTTGATGCTAGATACTTTTGTATTCTGACAAATATTGAAGCATTTTTTTTTCTGGTAGGTGGTTACATGATTTAGAAATTGTTTGCTCCTAACAACCTTTGCTTTTAAGCTTTGCTATATGGGGATAGTACAGTATTTATTCTAAGATTAATTTTCCTGTCTATTGAGTCAAATCTCTCTGAGTATTATACTCAATACTCCCTGAAATATAAAGCTTAACAATCATTCTAGTAGAAATCAGAGGTAGCCTGAGTCTGGCATGATTTTTGGCTTTTATTTCTTGCTGTTGCTGCTATGTGTTCCTTGAAACAGCTCTGTCTCCTGTAGGCTGACCCCTTTCAAAGTTCTAGGGCATCTCAGTCCACTAGCTCTCTTTTCTGCATTCTTGTTTCCAGGAACTCTGTTACCTTGTTCCTGTTGTACCAGGTCTCCCCTTTCCTCCATGCATGGAAAGTGGAGAACCTCTAAGCATCAAGCTTAGACAACCCGCACTTTCACATCATCATTTCCCGTTGCTCAGGGCCTGCTGCTCTTCATTGCTTGAGGCCCAATAACTTGAATTCTATTGCTTTGTGTGTTTGTTTTATGTTATTATACAATATGACATTATCTACCCAGTTATTATTAAGGAAAAAACAATTAAATTCAGTGCCTGCTGCCTCATGTTTACTAAAGTAGACTCCTACATATGCACTAAAAATGGGGAACATTTGAAATTTTGTTCCAATTGAAGGCGATTATAGAGTATTTAATAAATGACACTTAACAAGACCTTGAGTAAAAAGTGCATTTCATGAGGAATGATGATGAATTTTTGGATTATCTTCTGAATCAAAAGTTTAACAAGGGTATATTTCTTTTTACTTATTATTTATTTATTTATTAGGAAAAAGAACTTATTCATTTTACATACCAATCAAAGATCCCCCTTCCCTCCTCCCTCCACTCCAGCCTCTCCCTCCCAACTCTTTCCTCATTTCCTTCTACAAGAAGGTAAGTTCTCTCATGGAGAGGTACATTTAGTAGAGGCAGGTCCAAGCCTCTCTCACTGCCTCAAGGCTGTGTGAGGTGTCCCAACATTGGTAGTTGGCTCCAAAAAGCCTGCTCATGCACCAGGGATGAATTCTGACTATTGCTGTGGAGCCCCTTAAGCAGATCATGCTATATAACTGCTATGCAGAGGGCCTAGTCCAGTCCCATGCAGGCTCCACAGTCGTTGACCTAAATTTCACGAGTTTCCATTAGTTTAGTAGTCTCTGTAGGTTTCCCTATCATGATCTTGATGCCCTTAACAAGATTATTTCTTTGCATCCATCATGCTAGCAAAAAGAAAATCTATGTAGTTACTAACATATTAAAATAAATATAATTCATGTCTATGTTGTCATACATGAAAAGAATATTGTTTGATTCACTTCCACATATTCCACACAGTGCTGTTATGTTATTTAATCCTTTTGTAAAATATGAAAATTTTGTTGTTACTCCCATGTAAAAGAGTAAGAATGTGTAACTTGGAGAAGGAAAACTGTTTAATAAAACAGTGAATTGGTAAATAGACTGTTGAAGACAGAAGCTTGCCCTCCTTCCTTTCATGGAAACAGTATACTTCAAGCATGCAAGTATTTTACAGATTGGTTTTAATATAAAAGCCATCAGATAAAGAGTACATTTCCTTTCCCACTGACATTTTCCCTTTACACTTAATACATGAAGCTTGAGCTGTTTTATTTTATTGTCGTTCTCAAATAAAAGCATTAACAACCTCACGCTATAATTACAAATCAGACCAATGAGGCCTCATTTGAAGAACCACAAAGGGAACATAGAAGTTAATAACCCATGGTTAGAATAGGAAAGAGACATTATTTAATATTTGAGCTTGATGATAAAGCAGAGCCATTTCCCTAAAACTTCTAACGAAAAGTTATGAGCCTAGACTCCTAAGACGATTATGCTGCTGTAGACAGGAACACAAATGCACGAAAAGACAGATGATAAATATTTGTGAATTCTAAATGCAAGCAGGGAAAATAAGGCCTCATTGAATTTTTATGATATCCTGAGTTTACAGGATACAAGAAAGCACAAAATCAACATTCTCTTCCTGGACTCAGTTATTATTGTAATTTCTGGTTAGACCTTAATAATTAAATAAATATGTATGCTTTTGTTTTTAAGCCATATGGGAACACTTTTTTTTTTTTAGAAAACCTAGAGAGATGCTAAGCTAGATTAATAGTAACTGTTCACATATTCTTTTACAATACTTCTTTAGTTTATCCATTTGCAAAATTAATAGAGACTAAAATGAATATTAATTTGGAGATATCTGGGAGAACGTAGTCCTTTACTCCATTTGGATATGATTAATAATTTTAATGCATAATGCCCAAACACTGTCTAATGAGCCTGAAAAAACTGTTAAACAAATATATTAACCTCCTAGCATGAATGGGAGTTGGTATTGTATGGAATCAAACATTTCCTTATGACACATACAATATTAGTGTGATTTCATGGCTGATCTATGACAAATAGAAAGCTTTTTTCTATGTATAGTTGATTTTTATATTTTGGTTGTGAGCTTAGCCTTTAATGACTGAGCCATTTCTCTAGTCTTATACCTAGTTTTTAAACAGTAGATACAAGTTTGATGTCCAAAGTTTTTAGTTGAACAGAAGTTAAGATATTCTAAGAGAAATAAAAAGCATTTTACAGTGACAAATCTCATTGCCCAGGGCTTTCTTGACTGATAATCTGTAAAAACTTGTGAACAGGACAACAGAACAATGGGCATCTCTTTGAGCCCTTTAAGCAATGACCAGGAATGTCCTCCAAGCAAGCCTCATGCACAATCTTTTTTAAAAATAATCTTTCATTGAATGCTTACTTTTTGTCACTCTGAATGAATTTTCTTAATAATCCTATTTGGTATAGAGATACCTGTCTAAGATGGTAATCACTTTTCATTTCCACATCGCTACATGTGCAGGGACAAACCATCTGGAGAAAAATCTGGAAGGAAGCCAAGCAGGTCTCCTGCTACATTTAATTTAGTCAGTTTTTATATGATGTGAATTGCAAGTGAATCCCTACTAATTCTCATCACTGACTTCGAGCTTTTCAGTGTGGTGTAGTTGAATAACTATGGAATATAAAAGGCTTTTTATGTTTATGACTTAAATACTTCATACCAGTCAATAGAAATCAATAAATCCTTAGATGTAGTGTCTCACATCTTTAATCCCAGCACTAAGGACACTGACACAGGAGGCTGGCCATGAGTCTGAGGCTACCCTAGGCTACATAGTCACTTCTAAGCCAGCCTGGGCTGCAGAGTGAGGCCTTGTCCACATTCAATTGAAAAAGAAAAAAATAAAATAAAAAAAGACTCAAACTTCAATCAAATACCAGCTATATCCTACTTACACAGTACACTGTCAAAAAAATTAATATATTATTTTCTATCATGGGCCTCTTCTACTATAGTGAATGAAATGGATGCTTCTGCCATTGATAAAAAAGTGATCAAGATGACTATTTGATTTGTTGAACATAGACTTATCCCAGCTTAGAATGCCATAGCTTATATTTTATTGACCTTACTAGAGAAAAAAACTAGTCTGTACTTCATAGAAATAAGAATTTACATTTTGAAATTGGATATTTTCTTGGCTAGTAGGTTTGTGCTATTACACTGTCTTACAATACAATGAAGTAGCAGTGAGCTGAATGTCCTGCCTGCCCAGAGAATAAAGAGTAATGATCCTTCTGCTGCAGCTCTGGGTTGCTGAGCTATGGGTGTACTGAACACAATTTCAACCAAAGACACTTTCAATTTGCCCTAGATGAACCTAGATCTAACCAAATTTCAAGTCAGGGATCATGTACCTGCCTCTGTTTGTCAACACAATCATAGTTTTCTCAGCGTTTTCCACTGCATCCCTTTCTGTCACTTCTAAGTCTCCGTAACTACGGACATGGTCTCTTAGTGATAACTGCAAAAATGATCTTCCTGAAACACAAATGCCTTCTTCCAGAGGGATGTCAATTCTCCATTGCTTCAGCAAAAGGTGTGGGACAGCATGCCACAACCGGTCCCTTAATATTAGAGCATAATTATGGCCTAACAATATTGTACACAGACCTGCTGACCTGTCATGCCAAGTTTAGACCCTCACAGAAAGTCATAATTAACCTAATCATACAAAGATAGATAGATAGATAGATAGATAGATAGATAGATAGATAGATAGACATAGAGGAAGAATGAAAGCTATGTGGATATATCACGAACCAAAGACTTTCTAGAGACTGAGTAATTTATTTGTTTAAACGTTTATCTTTTTTTGACTACCAAATGTCCACAACACTGTTTTTGTTTTTTTTTTATTAATTAAATTTTTTCTACACGTTGACATCCAGTTATGCCATAAGGACCTGGGCAGGAAAAGTGGACAGAGGTGTGATGTCATAGTGTTCTGAGAAATTCACTAAATAAGGCATAAAGCAAAGAACCTAGTTGACTTCACACATAAATTAAATGCACACAGTTTTTTTTTATTTTGTTTTTGATTTTTTTTCTTAAAGAACACTGGTCACTTTCATTTAAGTCCATTATGTCTATTTCTCCCCTATACCCAGAGTCCCCTGGAGACTAGAAGCTGACTTAGAACACTCCAATCATAAGAAGTGCTAACATGTCATTCATTATCATATTCCAGTTGATCTGATACAGAAGAGCCTTGTGTCTGCCTGAGCATATTCATTGGATGTACTCTGTCCTTTTATTACACACAGCTGTAGGTGTGGACATGCTTACATTCAGAACAACTTTGGAGGAAGGTATAGAAACTATTGTTTACATGAATTTCTGATGAACTGAGCTTAGTCACTTTGAATATTACAAATGACAAATATATTTTAAGAGAATAATATAGAGCTGGGGTGATGGCTTAATGGCTAAAGATACTTGTGGCATAAGCCAGATGTCCCAAGTTTGATTCCCCAAACCTAGAGTGGAAGAAGCAAGCCAGTTCCTGAAAGTTATCCTTTCAACTCTTTACTTCAGCCTGAATCTACACTCTCACACATGTATAAGCATGGGCAATAATGATAAAAATAAAATACAAAAATTAAGAAAATTACTTAGTTTAATGTACTTATTTCTCGAGTTGCGTCCATACTTTATGATTTAGTACTTTTGAATGTTAATAGTGTTACAAAGAATTTGATCTTATGCAAATCAAAGACTGTCATTGGCTCTGGCTCCTGGGAAGGATTCTGTAAGGATACCTTTCTCATACATATACAGTAGGACCCTCAGACTATACCTGGTGGTTCAAGCTAGGCTACAACTCTGGCTAGGGACAGCCAACTCTGTGATTCAGAGTCCAGATTTTGTATCATGTCATATCATTTGACTTTCAGACTGACCATAATCAAGGAATCATACCTACAAAATGAAGCACCAGTAAAACACGCCATAGATCTAGCAACTATCCTGGTGCATGTTGTCACACACACATGTACCAAAGACTGGAAAGTAACCTGGTAGAGTTTGAGGGCAATAAAAGCTTCTTAGGACAATAGCAGTTTCACATTCAAAACCCTCCTGAATTTTGCTCTACCTTAGTTTTCCTTGGGCTGGTTTGAATTTGTTCTGTGTAATGAATTGTGAACTATTGTAATAGCTTCCAGTGTGTTCTGACAGTCTCCCTAACAAATTGTGTTAAGCTTGAGGGTGATCTGACTAAAATTTGGAATCATAATTGATGTCAGAACTTTAGAGACACTTACAAAATTCAGAACATTGAGCTTTCAATTTTCAACATATCTAATTCAGATAACAACATTGTTTAAAATGAACAAATTTTCCTCAACATTTTATATGTAGTTCTACCTGCCTAAGGATCAAAGTGTGAATATGTCTTTAATTGATAAGACAACTGGACTCAACTTTTCACATATATTTTTAAAGTGTATAGATTTGTACTCTAATAATCACAGTCTGGATTTGTCCTGTAAGCTGCTTTATATTCAGATGTATTCTAGCTGGGAAGATGTTAATTCAGCAATGATCATACAGAAAAATGCTGTCTCATTTGAAACTGAGCTCTTTTTCCCATGGATCAAATCAAAATTATGATAATAAAATACCTTGATTTTCATGGAAACTTTGTCTCTTAGATGCTGAATCTGCTGCATCTATTTCACTGCTTTGTTTCTTTCCATGGCTATAAAAATAATATATAAAATGGAAACCAGTTAGGTTTTCCCCAGAAATGTTCTGCTCTTGTAGCGTCAGCACATTTTAGAACAATTAAAATGCAATAAATGTCATAAACTTTCAGGCTCCCCAGTGATGCCAGCATGAGTCAGAAATGGGTCAGGTGGAGGAGGAAGACCAGGTCAACCATCCAGAGAGCATCCTTGCTGGAGGCCTGCTTCTTGACTCATGTTGTCTGGAAGTTCCCATGAGGATATGACTGAATCTTGGAGGAAGTACCTACATACCATGTGATTAGGCCAGCTGGACTGACCACTGCACCCTCCTGCCATACCTTACTTCTGCTTTTCACACAAGCCCCTTAAAAAGTCCCCGACTAGCATTTGATGTACCATTCCAAAGTGCAAAGTTCTCTCCATTATCCCTTCCTCTCTCCCTCTCTGTGTCCCTCCCTTCCTCCCTCCTCTCTACACCCAATCTATGAATATGTAATATTGTCCCAATAAACATGACTCTCTGTGGTCTGTAAAATTCATTCTTTGCATTCTTGAAAAAAAAAATTCAAAAGAATGTTGCCACTGTCTCGGGGCAGCATGGGTGGCTATTGATTTTATGGGATTATAGCCCCAAACTAAGTTTACCAAAATCTGAGAAAGGTTCTGTCAAACTCCAATACCCATACATTTCCTGTATCACCATTTAGTCTGATCTAAGGTCTAAATTGGGGCAAGCAGCAAGTCCAGCAGAAATCCATCTTTCATTATGGGAGAAAGTACAATATCATTTACTGTTTGAGTAGTCAAGTAATGGAATAACTTAGATAGAAACAGAGCAACCTTCAGAAGATAGGAATTACAACAGAGGCTCTCCTGTAACATATGCAGGCCTAACTTTATTCAACTGGTAAGTGGACTTACTATATTTCATTGGTAAAGACATTAATTCTTTCACCCAATATTTTTGCCATCTACAGTTGTGTAAACTTCTCATTTTAGGGATGGAGGCATTTGGACTGGTGTTAAGTAAAGGGCCACTCACATCTATGCATGCAATATCTGCCACTGAGCAACACTCCCGAACCTTCATATGCCACATTAAAATAATCCCTATCACCTTTTTGTAGCACCTAATTCTTACCTTAGGTATTGTTTATTGTACCATTTTTTATTTGTGTTGCTTATTTGAGATTTAAAGAATGTGTATTGTGCTACTAAATACTGGGATGAATCACATCTTTACTATTCCCAGGACATAGACAGGGCATCATCTATAGCCTTAACTTAAGGAATTTCAACCACTTAGACCCCTGTTAAAGAGCTATTTTCAGAAACAGGTCTTCCCTAAGGGTCCTAAAACCAAACATCACATTATGAGGCACTGTCCAACCATCTGTAATAAGTACCCAGATGATCATCTCAGAGCATTCAGTGTGTTAAACACTATCTTCAGAGTAAAAGAGAGTGTAACCATCTGAACTAAAAGAATATTAAATCAATAAGCATTTTACATGGGGATCAGGCAGTGCAGTGCTTAATTCCAATTGCTGAGGCTCTCCAAGGCAGAGGGGAAATGTTAAGTACATTTCTAAAAAGCATCTCACTGTTATTAGCAGAAGAGCAAGCAATTCCATGCATTCCAATCAAACCTCAAGAACACAGATCCCCTAAAGTGCTGAACTTGAAACCAGTCGACTGTGCCCTGTCCACTCATCTCTCTGATGTCAAGTGGGTGTGCTAGCATCTGTCCCATATTTTCTAGAATTTTCTTTCTAAAGGCTAAACCATGGTTTTTTTCATTGACAGAATACATTCTGCATGTGGAAACAGGGTGTCATTCTGCTTTAAGTGTAGGTAAACAGGAATAACTTTCTCTGATCCTGTGGCCTGTTGAGTTTAAGCTCACAGCCAACCACTGAGAAGTTTTGAATAGAAGTTGAAAGATAGAAGAGAATCAGAAGGCTCTGCTACTACTCTAGAAATCCCAGAGCAAACAGCAGGTGGTGAGATATGAGATATAGCAGGTATGAGTAAGTAGGGCAGGTTCAGGTTCTTGCTGGAGAGGAATATCTACATTTCGGCCTTTGCTAACTTTGCTAATGGTAGGTAGCTGTCGTCCAAGTACATCCTGGTGAGCCCATTCTTTTACTGGTGTCACTTACTATGTGAAACTTGCAGGCAGCTCCTCTGTGTAGAAGTCCCACCACATTCAGCTGTTTACCATTTAAATAGTGACATTGAGGTCTTCCAGGAGTGGAGGGTCACTGTGGGGCTCTCTGAAAAGGTTGGTTACAGCTTTAAATAAATCATGAATCTTATACACTCCCCCCACTTTAGTCCATAAAGGCATGTCCATATGCCTTACATTACACTCACAACTTCTCCCCTTCAAGACAGTAATGCTCATGCCCAGTGTGGAGAGAGCAGCCACATTACAGTGTTTTTGTTGTTGTTGTTGTTGTTGTTTTCCAGACAGGGTTTCTCTTCATAGCTTTGCACCTTTCCTGGAATTCACTCTGTAGCCCAGGCTGGCCTTGAACTCACAGAGATCCACCTGGCTCTGCCTCCTGAGTGTTGGGATTAAAGGCGTGTGCCACCACCGCCTGGCTCTACATTACAGTTTTTAAGGCACCACATGTTCTGAAGTGATGTTCTTGATGCTCACAATACTATGTTTTGTTTTGTTTTGCTTTTTCTCACTGACACATTCTTAAGTGATAGTCAGTTCCTCTTACATTCTCTTAAATACTACCAAAATGACTTACTGCTATTTCATTTGCTTAATGAACTTCCTTACATTGAATTAAGTCTATGACGTTCTTGCACCGAATGGCCATTTAAAGCACAGAACAGGTAGCACATGCAGTTAATATCAGTATGATTTAGTAATATATCAAAGTCAAATAAGGCTGAGAGATGGATTAGTCAGTAAAGTGCTTACTGTAGCTGATTACTTTTTTTGCTCTTTGTCTCTTTGGAAGCCCACCACCCAGCTCCCAAATAAATGTACACAGGAGGCTTATTATTACTTATAAATGCCCAGTCTTAGCTTGGCTTATTTCTTGTCAGCTTTTCTTAACTTAAATTATCCCATTTATCTTTTGCTTTCTTTACTTCTTTCTTCATGGCTTATTGTGTAGCTGGGTTGCTGGCCCCTAGAGTCTTCCTCTCCTCCTCTTTCTGTTGCACCTCAATCTCTCTTCTCTCTTTTTCTCCCTCTATTTATTCTCTCTCTGCCAGCCTTGCCTATCCCTTCTCCTGCCTTGCTATTGGTCATTCAGCTCTTTATTAGACCAATCAGGTGATTTTTTTTAATGGATCACTGAGGCTTTTATTTCACATGTAGAACTGCTGGGGCAGGGATCTTACCTGCGGTCACCCTAAAGATTATACTGGGCTTCTGACACTTAGCTTGGAAGTGAGGTGACAGAAACAATGACTCTGACAAATCAGCCAGTGGCTCCAGGGATCTCTACACACACTTTACTTGGCCAGGGGGTTCCTGAAGCACCTTCTGGCAAACTTGGTCTTGCAGCCCAGCTCTTCCTCAATTCTAAGGATCTGATTGTACTTGGCCAGGCTCTCAGATCAGCATGGGGCACCAGTCTTGATCTGCCTAATGCAGAGTCCCACCACCAGGTCAGCAATGAAAGTATCCTCAGTCTCCCCAGAGCGATGAGATGCCATGACGCCCCAACTGACTGAGGATACTTTCATGGTGTCCAATCAGGTGTTTTAGACAAACAAAGTAACACAGTTTCACAGAGTTAAACAAATGTAACATAAAAGAATGCAATACATGTTTGCATTATTAAACTAATGTTCCACAGCATAAACAAATGTAATATCTCTTAAAATAATATTCTACAGCACTTACCTTTCAAGTTTGAGGGCCTGAGTTCAATGCCCAGAACCCAGGTGTGGTGGTGCATGTCTGTAACCTCAGGACTGGGAAGGCAGAGACTAGAGAAGCTTGGAGCTTTGTTACCCTGCTCTATTTATTGAAGTTCCAGACCACTGAGAGATTCTTTCTAAAAATAGAAAGTGGAAGGTACTTAAAAGATGACACCCAAAGTTTACTGATTTCCATACTCATGGATATGCACATGAATTTGCATGCATACATGTTCACCTGAGCATGCAATGAGAGAGGCAACTAAGAGATACACAAACTTGTAAGTGGACGTTTCTGTCTTGCCACCAACTCCCAAAAATACCCAGCAGCCACTTCCAAATAATTGACTTGGAAGCTTAATATTACTTATAAATACTCATCCAGTAGCTCAGACTTACTACTAATTAGCTCTTTCACTTATATTAACCCGTAGTTCTTAACTATGTTTATCCATGTGACTTGGTACCTTTTCTCAATATGACATTCTCATCTTGCTTCCTCTAAATCTGCTGGCAACTGCTGACTCTGCCCTTCTCCTTCCCAGCATTCTGTTTGACTTCCCTCCTAACTTCCTGCCCTACTACCAGCCTGTCAGCATTTTATTAAGCAATGAGAGTAATACATATTCATAGTGTAGAAAAGGATTATTCCACATCACAAACCTTAAAAAATCTTTCATAACTTTATGCACTGTTAATAAGGACAAGCAAGTGATATTTTAAACTCAGGTACTTATATTTCCTTAGGATATCATTGTTAAAATGTGAGAATCCAGGAGTTAGAAGATCACATGTGAATGATATTATCCATTCTATGTTATAGATAACAGTTTAACCCTCTGGAGGTCCTTTAATTTTAGGCTATTTTTATATACTTTGTCTTCTCAGTTTTATACTGCAAAACTTAGGACAGATCCCTAAGAAGCAGACTTGGAAAGAGAGATTCTTATATAAATGATATATGGAGCACATGCTCTGTAGGAAAATACATGAGAAACAATAAAGAGAGGGACAAAATATTTGTCAAGTAGTTTAAACTGTAGTCTAGCTTCTATTTCTTTTCTCAGTGAGTCCAGGAATCCACAGCATCATGGGGTTATTGTTCTTTGAAACAAAATCTTTGCACATGTTTTTCACTTAGTTACAGACTGAAAGATAAAGATGGCCCTAAGAAGAAATGTAAATGGACCTTTGGACATTATTAGGGAGGAAGTCTCAGCTAGGGCAAGAGCAACATTTGTTAAAAAAAAAAAAAAAAAAAAAAAAAAAAAAAAAAAAAAAAGCTATGAGCAATTGGCAACCAACACTCACAGGAGCTAAAGACCAGAACAGTTGACCTTGAAGGCAGTCAGTCCAGGTCATGAATGTCATGCTGAACAGAAAATTTATTATGAAAAGGTAATGCATGTTATGTTGTCAAAATATTAAAAAGTCAAAAATAACATAAATTCATGTCTCACTTATTCCTCTTTTCATCTTCATCTATTTATTTTTTTAGTTTTACTATATTAAATTTATTAAATATTTCTCCAAACAGTTTTATCTATGTAGGCAAAGAAAATACAAATACCAATTCATTGTGGACTATATTTTCTGTATACACAATCTACACAAGTATTTAATGTAAAAAAATAAATATTCATAATCCTACTTGGTTTTGTGTGTGTGTGTGTGTGTGTGTGTGTGTGTGTGTGTGTGTGTGTGTGTGTGTAAATAATTATATTATTGAGGCTTTCCTGGAATATATATATCAGTCTGGCTTCAAACTCAATGGCAATCCTCCTGTTTCTACCTCTCAGGTGCTGGGAGGCATTACCATACCAGACTCCCTATTGCTTTCCCAACTTAAACTAAATGCCAGGCTCTTATCTATAGTAATACATCAAAACTACCCTGATTATTCCAGCCATTTAACCCATAGGTTACCATTCACCCAGGAAATCAACTTGTGCTAGGCACTCACTAGAGTGTCTCTCAATATGGTAGTACAATGTATTCATTGGCACACACTCTGTAAGTAGTGATGTTTTACTAACAGTGTGGTGACAGTGAAGTAGCTCATACAGCACACTTCATAATAGATGTGAACGGTGTTTATATGTTGGTCATCTTGGATAAATAATATGAAATAAGTTATGTGTCATTTAGACAACTTGAAAACTCACCTCTTAGACTTCTTCTTTGGGGAACTAATCATATCAAAGTCTATTAATTCAAGAGTAGTCTGACAGATATATCACACTACCAAGACATACAAATAATGCAAAACCATAAAATTTTGATTGTTTTCCCACTCTAATAAAAACCCCATGAATATATTAATAGCTGTAATGTAGTTGGAATCTTAACAGGTCTTATTAATAAGAACAAACCTGAGGCCAGTTATTGGGGTGAATGCTGGAAGATCAGAGAAGCAGAACAAGCCACAGTTTCCTCACCTCGCCATTTCCTCAGCTGGTCTTGTTTCCTCAGAGTGCAAGCTTCTGTGTCCTCATCCCAGTGGCTCTCAGCTGAACTGCTGCTCAAAAGCCTGAATGCTTAACCAGCCAAATGCTTAACCAGGCAAATGCTTCTAGTTTCTGGTCTTCACGCCTTACATATCTTTCTTTCTGCCATCACTCCCTGGGATTAAAGGCTGGATTTCTGGGATTAAAGGTATAAGGCATGTGTCACCAAGCCTGGTTGTTTCTAATATGGCCTTGAACTCAGAGATCTAGAGGTATTTCTGTCTCTGGAATGGTAGGATTAAAGGTGCAAGCTTCCACTGCCTGTCCTCATGTTTAATATTGTGGCCGTCCTGTTCTCTGACCCCAGATAAGTTTATTAGCCTGCACAATATTTGGGGGAACATAATACCACACTGTAACATAATTATTTTATTAAAAAAATTCTTTCTGGGCAGGCAATATGGCTTAGAGGTTAATAGTGCTTGCTGCCAACCCTGGAAAGCTGATGGAAAGAGAGAGCCTACTTCTACAAGTTTTCCTGTGATTCCACATAAGTGCTATGGAATGTGTGGGTACAAGTGAATATATACATACACACACACACACACACACACACACACACACACACACACACACACACAGAGCATTGTGATGTCCAAAGAAATTATGACTGTATAAATGGATACTATCCATCCTCCTTTTTGACCTCAAACAAGAAGTCTTCATACATGCTTGTCTCTTCCTCAAGTAGATTAATGAATTCAGGATATAATAGGTCCCTGAAGTGATTTGCATGTATTGATTAACTGCCATGAGTGAGATGCTGGTTGTTAAATTGCTGGAGACACACAAAGGAAGAAGTACAACTGCATGCAGCATTTAAATAAATGGCCAGGCAATTTGTCCTGACACATGATTATATCCTTTACATATACCCCATGTTTATATATGGAAAGGAAATATGACATACAAGCCACACTGAAAGGATATGTGCTATGTGCTCCAGTACAATGTGCTCCAACACAGTGGCAAAACCTGTCTTTAGAAAATGCTTTATTATTTATTGTAATAAAAAATTAGTGATGCTTTGATTTAATGATTAAAGGGAAACCTCAAAAAATGGAGACCTGAACTGATGTGTATGGACTAAACTGGACAATAGTTTAGAAGGCTTTGTATTGACTATTACAGTGATTTGGGCTGGATATGGAACAGGATCAGTTTAGTCAAAGGACCACAGGCTCAGAGATCCTTGGCCAAGTAAACCAGGCAAAGGGAGACTGTTCACAGAACCCCAGTGTCTGACTTCCTTAAGCTCTTCCTTGAAAGTGTGTCTTTGCAAGCAGGCCTTCAATTTTTATAGCCAGGCATTCTTCTCTGGCTGCAATGCTTTCCCTGCTTTGAGGAACTGAGGTCCCAAACTGTCAAGCTCAGCTGCTGATGAAGGGAACAGCATTACAGTTTAATGAGAAAAACACCCCTCATACACACACAAGCCCCTTTATTTGAACTCTTCATTCCTGAATTTTTCAAGAAGATTGTTGTACCTTTGGAAGGTGGAACTTTTCTGCCTGACATGAGTTGTGGTTTCTGGCTTATAACATGACTCATATTTTAGTAGAGGTATAGTTCTCTGTCTGTCTCTCTCTCTCTCTGTCTCTCTGTGTCTGTCTCTCTCTGTCTGTCTCTCTCTGTCTGTCTCTCTCTGTGTCTGTCTCTCTCTGTCTGTCTCTCTCTGTGTCTCTCTCTGTGTCTCTGTCTCTCTCTGTCTCTCTCTCTGTCTCTCTCTCTGTGTCTCTCTGTGTCTCTCTCTGTCTCTGTCTCTGTCTCTGTCTCTCTCTCTCTCTCTCTCTCTCTCTCTCTCTCAGTCTCCTCTCTGTCTCTGTCTCTCTCTCAATGCTCTTTCTCTTCTGTTCTACTGAGATGTGCGGAAATGAGTCACAACAACATTCTCCCAAAGCTGAGGAGCTGCCTGTTGCCATGACTTCCCCATGAATCCTACTCCTAAACAGTGAGTCAAAATGAGTCCTTCCCATGTGTCTGTTGGGTAGTGGTCACAGCTGTAAGACAATTACTAACACAGAGAGACAGCAGAGATTAGAGGAAGGTCAGGTCGCTGTTTGTCAGATGGAAGGGAAAGTAGTCTCATTGATTTTTCTGTGGAGAGATGGGGGTGGTATGCAGTTTGCTGATTGTCCATTAGTCATGGGAAGGTTTCAGGAGATGTTCCCCTCCTTTATGCCTTGTACAGGGTGGTTAATCGTCCTTGACTCTGTGCAGGAACTGCTGAGTTATAGCTGCCATGATTATCTTGCATAAATATGCTGGGTTTATAATGAGTCTCAAGACTTTCATTTCTTGAGCTGCTGAGAAAGCACATTGGTTGGATAAAAGAAACGTGCTGGCTCGCATGGACAATAGGTAATGGAACCCTGTGTTTCACCAAAACTTTTCTCGATTGGTTGACATATCTACACACAGAATTGACTTACAGGTTGAGACAGTGAGGGAGACAGGATATGAAGACAATTTAAGCTTTTCAGCTTGTTTGAGCCACTCACCTCATATATGCAACCTCTACTAAAGAGTTAATGATTGTCATAAAAGCAGCCAGCATTCAAGTATGTAAGAAACAGTTGAGGCAACTTTTATCATACTGTCCATGTCAAAGGTCTTATCAAAGCAAGTAGGAAGCTGGAAATAATATTGTGACATTGAAATGTATGATTTTTAAATCTAATTTGGAGTAAACACCATTTGAGGTCTTTTTTAGACTGTCCTTTAGTAACAATTCCCTCTTGTTTTCGTCATTTTTGTGGCCATCTTAAATCCCACTAATTTTAGCTTTGTTTAGACATAAGGGACTGCTGGCATGTGACATTGTTTTCCTGTGGCTTAATCTGGAATTTTATGACAAAGCCATTTGAAGACTACAAGGATAGCAACAGAAGAAAAGACAGCATGGCTTTAGCCAGTAGCAAGTTGAGGGCCCGTGTTTGATAGGTCCTTTGCCATCTTATGTTCTGCCTGCCAGTTTTCTTTCTTTTTTTCTTTTTTGGTTTATTAAGACAGGGTTTCTTTGTGTAGCCTTGCGCCTTTCCTGGAACTCACTTGGTATTCCAGGTTGGCCTCGAACTCACAAAGATCCGCCTGGCTCTGCCTCCAGAGTGCTGGGATTAAAGGCATGTGCCACCACCCCACCACCGCCTGGCTTGCCTGCCAGTTTTCAACAATAGTTCTCTTAAGCCAGGTGTGGTAATGTATGCTTGTAATCCCAGGATTTGGAAAGCTAAGGCAGGAGAATTGACCCCAAATCTAGGCCTAGAGAAATCTTTCTGAAAAAAAAAAAGGAGAGAGAGAGGGAGAGACAGAGAGAGAGAGAGAGGAAGGGAGAGAGAGAGAGAGAGAGAGAGAGAGAGAGAGAGAGAGAGAGAGAGAAGAGAGGGAGACAATTTACCTCCACAGGTTCCTCTTGATAGCCAAGTCAAGTGTCATCTACCTGTTAGTCCAGCTAGACTAAAGCTCTCAGTCTGTAAGAAAAGGGTCATGGATATGAAGGAGAGTAGCTGGGGGCGGGTTTGGAGGGAGGAAAGGGAAAGGAGAAGTGTAATTAAGTTACCATCTCAAAAATAAACAACAAAACAAGAAAGGGAGCAGGTTGGGCTAACAATAACAAGAGCATGTGGCTTAAAGTCAACTGTGATGGGCTGGAGAGAGAGCTCAATGGCTAAGAGAAACTGCTGCCCTTGTGTAAGATCAGGATTTGGTTCCAGCATTTTACATGATGACTCATAACTGCCTGTAACTCTAGAACTGGGTTATCCATCCCTTCTTTCTGATATGTGGACATTGCATGCATGTAGGCTATACAAATGTATATAAAAAGTAAAAGTGATAAGCCGGGCGGTGGTGGTGCACGCCTTTAATAGCACTCGGGAGAGAGAGGCAGACAGATCTCTGTGAGTTCCAGGCCAGCCTGGTCTTCAAAGTGAGTTCCAGGAAAGGCACAAAGCTACACAGAGAAACTCTGTCTCGTAAAACCAAAAAAAAAAAAAAAAAAAAAAAGTAAAAATGAAATCTTTTTCTTTATTTTCTTAAGGAATTTTTAATTCATTTTATATACCAACCACAGATCCCCCTCTCTTCCCTCCTCCCACCCCTCCAGCCCCTCTGCTCTCCCCTCCCCACCACAACCCACTCCCCATTCCCTCCTTCAACAAAGTATGGCCTCCCATGGGGAGTAAGCAGAGTCTGGTACATTCAATAGAGGCAGGTCCAAGCCCCTTCCCCTGTGTCAAGGTTGTGCTAAGTGTCTCTCCATAGATAGTGGGCTCAAAAAAGCCAGCTCATGAACCAGGGGGCCCCTTAAGTAGATCAAGTTATACAACTGTCTCCCGTATGCAGAGGGCCTAGAACAGTCCTATGGAGGCTCCACAGCTGTAGGTCTAAAGTTTATAAATTCCCACTAGTTTGGTGGGAACTGTACATTTCCCCATTATAATCTTGATGCCCCTTGCTCATAGAATCCCTATTCTCTGTCTTTGACTGGACTCCTGGAGCTTGGCCTGGTGCTTAGCTGTGGATCTCTGCATCTGCTTCCATCAATTACTGGATGAAGGTTCTGTGATGACAGGGTATTCACCAATCTGATTACTGGGATAAGTCAGTGCAGGCATCCTCTTCACTATTGCTCATAGTCTAAACTAGGGTCATCCTTGTGGATTCCTGGGAACTTCCTTAGTACCCAGTTTTTCCCTATCCCCACGATGTCTCACTTTGTCATGGTATCTCTTTCATTGCTCTCCCACTCTGTTCCTGTTCCAGCTCTACCATCCTGTTCATTATGTTCTCATCCCTCATCCTCTATCCTTCATTGCTTACTCCTCATCTCCAGTTTACTCATGGAGCTCTCATCTATTACCTCTTCCCAGGGCAATGCATGCATCACTCTTAGGGTTCTCTTTGTTAGCTAACTTCTCTGGAGCTGTGGGTTGCTGCTGTGGATATCACTCTGTGTAAATAAAATTCTGATTGGCCAGTGGCCAGGCAGGAAGTATAGGTAGGACAGCAGAGAAGATAATGCTGGGAAGTAGAAGGCTGGGGGGAGACACTGCCAGCCGCCACCATGGAAAGCAACGTGTAAAGACACTGGTAAGCCACAAGCCATGTGGCAAAGTATAGATTAACAGAAATGGGTTAATTATAGATAGAAGTAGATAACAAGAAGCCTGCCACAGCCATACAGTTTCTAAACAATGTAAGTCTCTGTGTGCTTTCTTGGTTGGGTCTGAGCGTCTATGGGCCTGGCGGGTAAGAGAGATCTGTCCTGACTGGGCCAGGCAGGAAAACTCTAACCACAAATGGTGTCCAACGTGTTGGCAAGACTTTCTACCTAAAACCTGAAAAAAAGATTCTAAGATGGAGCTAAAAACAGCTTCCTAGTTGTCTCTCTGAAGTTAGTGGCAGCCTGCCAGTTTGAGCTACTATGGCGGGTTCCTGGCGGGTTCCTCTGACCTGCAGTGTGGCAGGAATGAGGAATCTACAAGCAGCACTTTACTCTGCTGTGTGGTGGATTTAGCCTTTGCTAGTTAAAAAAAAAAAAAGTTTCTGGGCTATGCACTACTTTGATAGAACTGCTTCTGATAGTTGATGGTACACATGGCTCCAGACCCAGAGCTGGCAAACTGTACCACCGCCATGTTGGGAAGCTGAGGTGGGCGGAGCCAGCAGCCACAGAGGTGTTTCAGTCTTACAAAGATGGATATTACACAGAGAATCTGGTTTGTCTTGTCTTTGGGATTTTTAACTGCAGAAAAAGATTTGATCATAAAAGCTGTTGAGCTAAACAAATATGTAAATTTTAAAGGTACCTTGACTTCAAAATTTGGATATAAGGATATGTTGCTTTGGAAAAGAGTCTCTGCTTTTGTTTCCACAGAAAGCCAGAGGCTATGGATTTGTTCCAGATTAAGATACATCAGGTTTGATCAGCCAAGACCACCTGAAAGGTCTCCAATGACACCATAGCCCAGATGATCCAACATCCAGAATGGTTTCAAGGCAACTGGCTCAGAGGTTCACTCTAATGGACTACTCCATAATCCTAAAAATGTCTTTGTGTCCCCATAAGATGCAGCGCCCCCCTCCAGCAGGAAGTAGTAAGAAAAACTACGCCCACATTCCCAAAATTATCAAGCTGGCTTTGGAGATGGAATTGGCTCACTCCTTCTCTAAACCCAGACATATTGCTAAAAGAAAAGGTTAAGAGATTCTTGTGTCCCAAATCAGAAGAGCCCTCTGGTGTGGGACAGAGAAAAACCAATATTTTTCTTTAAAGCAAGTTGATTATAAATGAGATCTTTTTCTAAAGAAGAAAGGGGAATATGATATAGATATAATAGGATGAAAGGGTAGATTAGGGAACTTACTTCTAAAGAGCAACAACTTGTTTAAAATGTTTTACGATGGTTTAGATTTTAGTCTATTGATACAAACTTAAAGTTAATTTTGTTATACTGTATGTATATTTCTACTTGTGTTTAAGGTATTATGTTTGTATAGCTCATTTTAAATTGTAATGAATAATTAAAAATAGATTAATAATTAGTCATCTATGATAATCATACTCATAGCCATGTTAGTTAAGTCTTCTAGATATACATAGACATATTTCAGATAGATAGGTAATCTTCAAATACTTCAAAGACCTACAGAATATGGCATTTAAAATACTTTTAAAATTTAGACTTTCTGGACAGTGAGACATGTCTGCTCCTGGCATCACTGATTTACTTCAGAGAGGAGGATGGGCATTGAAGACACTTCATATGGAGTTTATCTTCACCTTGGCAAAAATAGCCATTTTGGCAAGAAACTGTTCTTGCCTGGACTGCTCGATCACAGGACCCATAGAAAGGTGACCACTGAACTTTGCTTTCAAAATGGTCCTTCAGGTTCCTGCTTCACAGAGGAAACTGCCAGACATTCTACAGGACACTGAGAGAAGTGATTGAGAGACTCTAGCCCTGTGGGCTGAAGACAAATGCCCCAACTTTACAAAGGAACATTTGTAAAGGTGACTGTCCAGGATGCCAGCTGTCTCTGTCTACTCTTGAAAGACTCCTGAAAAATGCTTACATCCTTCTCCTGGTTCTCAGGTAATATTATATCCTTCTGAGGTCTTCGATGTGGTTGAAGACTAGGTAGTTATAATTTCCTCAGTTATGATAAAAGACAAGTTAGATATAAAAACCTTAGACTCACAAATATAAGATAGATAGGATATCTTCTTTAATATTGTAACTGTAATTCTTGTTTGATGATTGTTTTGTTATATGTAATTGTACTATGTAAAAGTTAAAACCTTCCTTTAAAAAAAAAAAGAAAAGGGGAATTGCTGTGGATATTGCTCTGTGTAAATAAAGTTCTGATTGGCCAGTGGCCAGGCAGGAAGTATAGGTGGGACAAGAGAGAAGAGAATTCTGGGAAGTAGAAGGCTGGAGAGACACCGCCAGCTGCCGCCATGAGAAGCAACATGTAAAGACACCGGTAAGCCACAAGCCATGTGGCAAAGTATAGACTAACAGAAATGGGTTAATTTAAGATAGAAGAAGTAGATAACAAGATGCCTGCCACAGCCATACAGTTTCTAAACAATGTAAGTTTCTGTGTGCTTTTTTGGTTGGGTCTAAGCGACTGTGGGACTGGTGGGTGAGAGAGATTTGTCCTGACTGGGCCAGACAGGAAAACTCTAACTACAGGTTGCAGTCTGGTTCTCCTTTGCTTTACATCGATTATCCACTTATGAGTGAGTACATACCATTTTTTACCCTCCTGAATCTCAGTTATCTCACTCAGGATTATATTTTCTAGTTCCGCCCATTTGCCTGCAAATTTCATGATGTCATTATTTTTTCACTGCTGTGTAATACTCCATTGTGCATCAAAAACACTGATAATAGCTTATGTTGAAGAGGATGTGGAGCAAGGGGAACACTCCTCCACTGTTGGTGGGAGTGCAAACTTGTATAGCTGCTTTGTAAATCAGTATGGCAGTTTCTCAGAAAATTAAGAATCAATCTTTCTCAAGACCAGCTATACCACTTTTGGGCATATATCCAAGGAATGCTCAATCATCCCACAGGGACACATGCTCAACTATGTTCATAGCAGCATTATTTGTAATAGCCAGAACCTGTAAGAGACCTAGATGCCCCTCAACTGAAGAATGGATAATGAAAATGTGATATATACAAAACTTTTTCTAAAAAACAACTGTGATGATTGTTTTACACAATCATTATATTAGAAAATATGGAAATTCATCTTTTCTCTTCTTTGATCTAAGACTGGTTCTAAGGAGAAAAATAATATTCATTTGATACTGTAATTATTTGAAGTTTACCCTAGGCAGTGTGGTTCCTATATTTAACTTGAATATGCTTTTAAGTTCATAGTATTGACTGTAAATGGCATTAATAAGAGTTTCACAGAAATATGAAAATAAGCCATATGGATTTTGGCCACATTAATAAATTTCTTTATTAGATATATATGACAAGATCATTCACATACACCCTTAGTAGTGAAATCTCATCTATCACATGAAAGAGCAAATTGATTACTGTTCCCTAAAAGACATTGAAAGTATTATTAATATTCTTATTAAGAGAGAGAGAGAGAGAGAGAGAGAGAGAGAGAGAGAGAATACCTATTGGGGTATGAAGAAGGATAGCCTTTTATTTAGCTTTCAATCCCATTTAGTCTTCTTTGTTCTCTGCTCCTTTGCTTTTTGTCTTTCCCAGGTTAACCTAAAGGTTCAAGGTTGAATGAGCTCTCTAGGTGATATTAAGTCCCACTCCTCCCCACAGAATCACATCCTTGCTTTGCCTTTTTTTAAGTGGGACTGTCCATCAAATCCATTGTTACTGTGAGCTCTCTGGACAAATTCTTATTTGTAACTTGATGAATGATTATTCCTTTCTACAATAGCAATCAATAAATGACATTTTCATTGCTCGAAGGAACAGGAAAAATTGCAAAGGAAGCTGTGTGAGGGTTAATATCTGCCTGTTTGGAAAGGAGAATGAAAAGGAGATTCCCTGAGGGTGAGGGCTTCACCTCACTGTGTATTGAAATGTGAGCCACAACCAATGCTCTGGTTAATAACAATTCATGGATCTGTCAATCTTTTTGACCAATGTCATCAATATTTTACACTGCAAAATAACAACAATTAAGAATCAGGGCTGGGAGAAGCACTTCAGGCAAAAGTGTTTTTCACATGATAATGAAATCGACAATATAGAGGCTGTATTTCCAATAGGAGTTTCAGAACAGAACCAAGTGTGATTTTCTTTTCTAAAGCATTCTTCATAACCAGTGAACACAAATGCACCAGACACATACTAAGATTTCTGTCCATAAAATTCAGACAAGAGTGATTCAAAAATGAGCAATAGCCTCAAAGTCCACATTTACTCCTGACTTACCATGGTCTAGATAAAAACTGTGAAAAACTAAATGACAACCTTTATTAAATCTTGACAACATTGTACTTGATATGCAACATAGTTACAAAGAGAACAGAAAAATCCATTTCCCCAACTCAGTTTTTACAAGTTTTAAGAAAAGTAAAATTGACCTGAGTTTTATTTAGCATAGTTATTAGTGAAAATGGAAATCAGTAGGACATTAAATTTGAATTTTTATTTTATTTAGCATGTAAGCTTGAGTTGAGGTTTTACTTATTTTCATGTTATCTTAGATTCATATTTTAAATATACTTTTGCTTTTGGATTTGGCAACTTGAGATATCTCAAACACTGGTAAATCACAGAGGCTAACCCTGTTGCTTACAAACACAGTATGAGGAAGCATACCTGGGGAGTGGTTAGCAATTTTGCCACAATAAACATCGTAGTTTGTACAGTGGAACAGCCTGAGGACTGTGAGTCACAGAGTCTTGCTGACCCAACTTGTCAGGCACATTCCACAATTTGGTTCAACCGGCATACCTACATGGGGTTTTGATTGGCACCCACAGATAAAGTACATGCATTCTTTCTGAAACACTATTGTCATACAGCCTAGCCAATGTAATGATTCCCAACCTTGGCAATGAGTTGTGCTAAGAGTATCTCTTACACTCTAAGACACTTGAACTTATGCTGGACATCACAGCCAAAGAATGATATACCTTGAGGCCATATCATACTTAAGACTGCTATTCTACTGGATACTTGGTCTGTTTAACTGGCTTTTAAGAGAACAATGTAACAATCAACCTTACTTGGCTTGAATTGGCCATGCAATCAAATGTTAGAACCTAAGCTAATACATAGCTGTAACCTTAAATTATCTACTCTTCCACACCCCTGACACATAATGATTGTGTGTGTTCTGATCATCATTTTTTCTGAAAATAGTAAGTAGACTGAAAAGAGTCTTATAAAATAAATATTCACCATAAATCTTGCACACAGCATTCACATATTATTTGATAAACTGTGTTGATATTTGCATTATCATTTGTTATCTGGATCACTTGGGGTCAGTTAGAGCCAGGGACTTAGTCCCTGGTCAAACCCTGTTAAAGATTTCTATAAAGTATCCCTCATTTCTTCCCTACATGGTGCTTTGTGTGCTGTGCAATAAAGTGAGAGAAAGGCCCCTTTTTAGGGACACACTCACACAGACATACAATGGGACAGATTCACAAAACAACCTACAGGCAGGCACAGATTCAGACTTGTTCAACAGACAGGCAGGATGGAAGGAAGACGCAGGGAGAGTGAGGCAGAGAATTTAAATCTGGACCTGCTTTTGGACAAATGACACCAAGGAGGAGTACTTTGATTTCTTTGCTTTATGTGATACCAACTCATTATTTGTGGCCGTGAGTTTATTACCACTGTATTCAAACTGACCATACCCCACATTGAGAAGTTGTCTGACAGAGTCAGCAAAGACTCTGTGACTCGTAGTCCTTGGGTTGTTCCACTACATAATCTACAATGTTTATTGTGGCAAAATGGCAAACCACTACCCAGGTCTGCTTCCTCATAACTGTGTTTGTAATCTACTAAAGTAAAAGGATGCCTTTCCCGGATTCTTTTATTGTTATTGTGGCAGCTAAAAATTAAATTTGGACCAATACAATAAACGGGAAATGCTTTCCAGTATGTTCAGGCAAGGAAAGTGCAAGCACACTTCTGTGCCCTTCTAGCATCTTGAAGCCTAAATGGGAATGTGATCTGATGTAGTTGTAACTGGCATGGTAGATGGCAGAAATAATGGTTTACAAGGACTGTGGCTATATAGTCTGAGTAGTAGCAGAGTGTTGGAGGTGTCCATGACATACCATTTACCTGTCATCACAGTCATAGCTGGAACTTTCTTAGACTTCATATCCGAGAAAACCAGATATTGGGGTTTTCTGTAACATTTAAGTAAATTTGTGATGTATATTCTAAGAAAACCCTCTTTATAATTTGATTCTCTGAACATACAACTTTTGGACTATATATCTATGCTGGTTGCTAGATGAAAATTCTTAGGATAGGATGTGGTGATGTATTGTGTCTCCCAATATATTGTGCACCCTAATAAAGTTTATCTGAGGATCAGAGGGAAAAGCCAGCCACTATAGTAAAAATAGAGGTCAGGCAATGGTAGCACATGCCTTTAATCCTGTCACTCAGGAGGCAGAGATCCATCTGCATCTCTGTGAGTTCAAGGCCACTCTGGGAACAGAGCTAGGCATGGTGGCACAAACCTTAGATTCCAACACTAGTTAACCATAAAGATCTGGAGGTCTGTACAGACAGACAGGAAGTGATGTAGCTGGGTGGATAGAGGAAATGAGATGGCAGAACAGAAAGGCATATAGGTCTAGGAATACAGGAAGTAGGTCTCTTTGGTGACTGAGGTGTAGGTGAGGTGAGGTTGTCTGTGGCTTGTCTTAGTTCTCTGATCTCTCAGTATTTCACTACAATATCTGGCTCTTGGTTTTTTATTAACCATATCATTTAGCAATTCATCCTACAATAGGAAGTTTTCATTTCCAAGTATGGAAGGGCTCCCACTAGCTAATAACTTCCCTCTCTCCATTTCAACAGAGTAATTGGGAAATGTCAAAGATTATAGTTATTCATTCTTTGAAAGGTAGAAATTCACTGTGCATTTGATAACAAGTGTTTCCTGTATAGAAACTTAACCTGTCAAAAATAACATGAAAGACTGAGTGAAATATGTTATTGCAATTTGAAATATATCTAATTCATGTATAGAAAACCACAGTAAGCAAAATTCCCCTCTCCTGTGTAGTGATAATGTGTTTGTGATCTAACAAATAAAGCTTGCCTGAAGATCAGAGTGCAGAGCTAAGTCACCTGTTAGCCATAGAGGCCAGGCAATGGTGGCACATACCTTTGATCCCAGCACTTGGGATCTCATCTCTTTAATCCTAGCACTAGGGAGGTGGAAACAGGAAATAAATAAAATGGTGGGGCAGAGAGAGGAATATAAGGCCAGAGGAGACAGGAACTTAGGCCCTTTCATTCTGAGGATTCCTAGAGGTAAGAAGTATTTCTAGTGGCTGGCTTTTATAATCTTTCAGCCTTTACCCCATATCTAGCTCCAATTAGGATTCCTGCTACAGTCCTGCAATCCTTTTAGGACTGATAATTCCCATTTATATAACTACACATAATCCCAATGGAGTCTCAAAACATTCTTCAAGTTTGAAACTATTATCTCCACTAAAAACAAATAAACAGTAGACAATTGGTCAAAGTGCAGAGAATAAGGGACTATAAATTGCTGTTCATTAAATGGGACATCTGTATCATAACTCCTTCTCCCAAGGTCCAGGAATCATTACAGAAGAAGGGACATAAAGATAGTAAGAGCCAGACATGGCTGATGACAACAAGAAAACAATGATTTTCCAACACAACAAAGCAGCTGCACACAAAAACTCAGAGCCAATGTGATTGCAAGTACAACACCTGTGCTAGCCCAAGCCTGACCAAATCTCATCAGCAAGAGAGACTGTGAGCATGAAACTCTCCTCTAGCCAAGGAGCTATTAGCAATTCATAACTGCTTAGAGAGTCAGTTTTCTCTCCTGTTTTTTCTTTTTGCTCTTTCATTTACCTCTTTTTTTTTCCTTTTACTGAAAATAGGATTTTTCTCACATAATATGTCCTGATTATACTTTCTTCTCCTTCTATACCACCCAGTTCCTGCCTTCTTTCCATCCATCTGGATCTATTTCCTTTCTGTCTCTCATTGGAAAACAAATAGGCTTCTAAGGGATAATAATTGATATGAAATGATATATGATATGATATGATGATATGATTAACAAAAACTAACACATCGAAGTTGGTTAAGACCAAAAACAGTATAAGATCCCAAGGCAAGGCACAAGAATCAGAGATCCACTTATTTACAATCAAAATTCCATAAAAACATTATAGTGAAACCATAATATATACATGGAAGACCTGGTACAGACCTGTTTAGGCCCTGTGCATGTTGCCTCAGTCTCTCTGAGTTCATATGAGCTTTGCTCAGTTTGATCTAGGGGGCCTTGTTTCCTTGGTGTCCTCCATCCCTCTGTTTCTTAACTTTTTCTGCCTTTTCTTCCATGGGGTTCCCTGAGCCCTGATGGGAGAAATTTGATGGAGACGTACCATTTAGGTTAATTGTTCCAAGGTCTCTTACTGTCTGACTGTGGGTCTCTGTATTTTTTCCCATCTGCTTTAGGAGGAAGATTCTCTGTTGGCGGCTAAGCAAGGCATTGATCTATGAGTATAGAAGAAAGTAATTAGGAGTCATTTTATTGCCAAGAATGTAATTAGGAGTCATTTTATTGCCACTTTTTTGTTTGTTTTTTAAACCAGTATTGTTTGGTATTACCCAAGGTCTTGGGATATTTAGTCTCAGTTTCTTGGTCACCCTAGCAGTGTTGGGTGAGAGTTCCATTGTATGGTATGGGCCTTAAGTCAAATCAGGCATTGGTTGGCTAGTCCCACAAGCTTTGTAGCACCATTGTCCTAGTAGATCTTACAGGCAGGGCTACATTGTAGATCAAAGGTTTGTGGCTGGGTTGGTGTTGACATTTCCCTTTGGGTAACATGCAGATTTCCTTTGTTTGTTTGTTTGTTTTGTTTTGTTTTGTTTTTTGAGACAGGGTGTCTCTGTGTAGCTTTGCACCTTTCCTGGAACTTGCTTTGGAGACAAGTCTGGCCTCAAACTCACAGAGATCCTCCTGCCTCTGCCTCCCAAGTGCTGGGACAGATTTCCTTCTATTACCAAAGACTAGCAGAAGGGCTGAAGGCTCTATATAAGCACCACCTCAACTTCTTCATGTTTAATGACTTGTGTAACTGTTGTCTTCAGCAATGGTGCCTTGCCATAAATTTGTGGAGAGCCTATATTCTTGGCAACAGTCAGTTGGCCATATTGTATCAACAAATGAAGCTTCCAGTATTGAGACTGGGTTACATCAAATTGAGTAGTTGACTAAAGGGACTTTATAGGAATCCCCAAACCACACAGGATGCTGTCCAGAGAAAAAAGAGAGAGATGGTTTTTTGTGCACGGTGACAGATATGGATCTATTTGCAGCCTTCTACACATTGACATCCAGTTATGCCAGCACCATTTGTTGAAGATGCTTTCTTTTTTCCATTGTACTTTTTTGGCTTCTTATCAAAAATTGTATGTTCATAGGTGTGCGGGTTAATGTCAGGGTCTTCAATTCCATTCCATTGGTCCACATGTCGGTTTTTATGCCAGTACCAAGCTGTTTTTATTACAGTAGCTCTGTAGTAGAGCTTGAGGTCGGGGATTGTGGTGCCTCCAGAGGATGTTTTATTGTACAGGATTCTTTTGCCTATCTTGAGTTTTTTGTTTTTCCATATGAAGTTGAGTATTATTCTTTATAGATCTGTGAAGAATTGTGTTGGTAATTTGGTGGGGATTGCGTTGAATCTGTAGATTGCTTTTGGTAAGATCACCATTTTTACTATGTTAATCCTGCCTATCCATGAGCATGGGAGATCTTTCCATTTTCTGACATCTTCTTCAAATTCTTTTTTCAGGGACTTAAAGTTCTTGTCATATAGGTCCTTCACATGCTTAGTTAGCATAACCCCAAGGTATTTTCTATCATTTGTGGCTATTGTAAAGGGTGATGTATCTCTGATTTCCTTCTCAGCATGTTTGTCTACTGTATATAGAAGGGTACTGATTTTTTGAATTGATCTTGTATCCTGCAATGTTGGTGAAGGTTTTTATTAGCTGTATCAGTTCCTTGGTTGAATTTTTGGGGTCATGCATGTATACTACCATGTCATCTGCAAATAGGGAGAGCTTGAGTTTTCCTTTACAATTTGTCCCCTTAATCTCTTTATGTTGTCTTATAGCTCTGGCTAGAACTTAAAGTACTATATTGAATAAGTATGGGGAGAGGGGACAGCCTTGTCTTGTTCCTGATTTTAGTGGTATTGCTTTGAGTTTCTCTCCATTTAATTGGATGTTTGCTGTTGGCTTGCTGTAGATTGCCTTTATTATGTTTAGGTATGTTCCCTGTAATCCTGATTGCTCCAAGACCTTTATCATGAAGGGGTGTTGGATTTTGTCAAATGCCTTTTCTGCATCTAGTGAGATGATCATGTGGTTTTTTAATTTGAGTTTGTTTATATGGTGTATTACATTGACCGACTTTCATATGTTGAACCACCCTTGCATCCCTGGGATGAAGCCTACTTGATCATGGTGGGTAATTGTTTTGATGTGTTCTTGGAGTCTGTTTGCCAGAATTTTATTGAGTATTTTTGCATCAATGTTCATGACAGAGATCGGTCTGTAGTTCTCTTTCTTTGCTGCATTTTTGTTTGGTTTAGGAATCAGGGTAATTGTAGCCTCATAGAAGGAGTTTGGTAATATACCTTCAGCTTCTATTGTGTGGAACAATTTAAAGAGTATTGGTATTAAGTCTTCTTTGAAGATCTGGTAGAATTCTGCAGTGAAATCATCTGGTCCTGGGCTTTTTTGTTTGTTTGTTTGGGATACTTTTAATGACAGATTCTATTTCCTAAGGTGTTATAGAACTATTTAGATAGTTTATCTGGTCTTGATTTAACTTAGGTATGTGGTACCTATCCAGAAAATTATCCATTTCTTTTAGATTTTCCAGTTTTATGGAGTAGAGGGTTTTGAAGTATGACCTGATGATTCTCTGGATTTCCGCATTTTCTGTTGTTATGTCTCCCTTTTCATTTCTGATTTTGTTAATTTGGATGTTCTCTCTCTGTCTTTTGGTTACTTTGGATAGGGGCTTGTCTATCTTGTTGATCTTCTCAAAGAACCAACTCTTTGTTTCATTAATCCTTTGTATTGTTCTCTTTATTTCTATTTTATTGATTTCAGCTCTCAATTTGATAATTTCCTGGTGTCTGTTCCTCCTGGGAGACTTTGCTTCTTCCTGTTCAAGGGCTTTCAGGTGTGCTGTCAAGTCACTAGCATGAGATTTCTCCAGCTTCTTTATGTGGGCATTCAGTGCTATGAATTTCCCTCTTAGCATGGCTTTCATAGTATCCCATAAGTGTGGGTATGTGGTGTATTCATTTTCATTAATCTCTAGGAAGTCT